>NC_049913.1:16724623-16922456 GCF_001411555.2 Juglans regia | reverse complement strand
AAGATTTTTTTGGAAAAATTTAAATTTCATCCAAAAAAATAATTTTTGGGACAAAATTGAACAAAATTGTTCGATAGCATTCGAACGGTAAGTTGTTTATGTGACGATTAATCTGCGTCCCAGATAGACAATCAAACAGTCAAATCTTTTTGTTTGACTTTAAAAATATGTTCGAATGCATTGGATTGAGTGGTTGATCGAAAGCAATTCGCTCTAACGTATTAATACGGAGAAATGTTCAATCGTTAAATTCAGTGTTAGACCATACCCTATGTTCAAACACATTTCGTTGCGCGATCGATCGAACTACTATACAAGTACAAGTCATGACACTTAGATGCCTTTATTAGTCAGAATATCTCTTGGTCATGACTTAGGGCAGGTTTGGTAACCAAAACAAAACACAAAAATTTCATCTCATCTCATCTTATCATTACATCTTTTTCAAATCTCTATATAAAATATAATAAATATTCAACTTTTTCAAATTCCAAAACAATAATAATATTAAAACATAATATTTTAAACTTCAAAACAAAACACAAAATTCTCATCTCACCTCCCAAACCTGCCCTTAGAGATCATCACAAATTTTTATGATAAATCTTGTTTACTGCAACATATATAATTAAGATCAAATGAATTTATTTCTTAAATATATATATATATATGCTTGTTCATATGAATATTTTGAACAAGATCGAATATTAATTTTAATTCACTCTATTTGGATTTGAGAAATCTTGTAACCAACCTATTAATTTTGGACTTTATAACTTTAATCTATTAATATAATATTTTATGATACGGATGTAGTTTGTTTTTGGTTGACTACTTGATACATGCCTTTGTCAATATGCAGCAGCAATTACGGTATCCAATGTGTTCATATATACATGGATTAATTCAGTCTCCTTTGATCCTACTGTACGTGTATGATTTTATTGCCCTTTTGCACTGTAAAACAATATCTGTCAAAAACGTATCGTCGTCTTCATGATCATCATGGGCCATGCATCCTCAGTGTACATCAAGCATAAACCCACCAAGTTGGGTAGATAGCCACTTAATTATAAAAATACAATTAATAATCTTGTCGTTTACCCACCGGTGGACGTTCTAATCCTTCTATGTAAGAAAAAGGAAAGATTGGAAAACTTCTACAACATTAGAAAGACAGAGAGAGAGATCAGAGGTGAACAACAAGAAATTACAGCAAGCGGATGTTCTTTGCTATCTACCAGGCCGGAAGGAATTATCTTTGGAAATGTTCAGTCCACTACAACAGAAAGGGTCTTTTGGGACGAAAATTTTCGTCCCAAAAGACCCCAATTTCGTCCCGTAAAAATTTTTGGGACGAAAAAAATTCGTCCCAAAGTCGTTCCAATATCACTGTGCCAAAAGGTATTTTGGGACGAAAATCACCATTTCGTCCCAAAAAATTTCTTTTGGGACGAAATTGAAGGAAACCGTTCGAACGAAAATTTTTTTTCGTCATGGTTTAAATTCATCCCAGAAAATAGTTCGAACGGGAAAATTTTTAAGTTCGAACAGTAGTAACCTGTTTGAACGATTTCGAAATATGTTCGAACACACATGAATTCGTTCGAACGTTATGAATTGTCTTTGTGTTCGAACGTTAAATGGTCAGGTCGAACACGCTATATGGATTCGAACGGTATAGGATATGTTCGAACAGGACTGAAATTATTTACGTTCGAACGTTGTGTGATCGTTCGAACACGACGAACATGAATTTCGTTCGAACATATTGTCTACGTTCGAACGCTATTGTCGTTACATAGAGTTCGAACGTTTTACGTTCGTTCGAACGATATCTCTTTAATTTAAATCAATAATAGAAAACCAAATAGACATTCATACTATTTGCCACAATACATTAGAAACTGTTTAACACTCACAAAAGTGTGAAAATAAGCGCAAAGTAAATAAATAACAGTCGAGACAGGTATTGTTCGTACATAAATAGATAATCCCAAAATCCATCAGTTGTTTGGAGGCCTGTACTGTTGCATAAGCTGCTGCATTTGGAGTTGCATCTGTCTTCTGAACTCTTCTTGTTGTTCTTCATGTTGTTTGAGGCGCATCTCCATATCTGCTTGTTTTGCCAATTGAGCCTCTAACTCATGCTGTCTTGCAGTCAATTCTTCGATTCTGGAATTCGCATTCTCTAGCGCTATAGAAGTCATAGATGCATTCCCAGAAGAAGAGGAAGAGGGACCAGGCTTTACACAACGACCCAAACCCCTCAAATATCCTGAACGTTGACCCAGGACTTGTGTAAAAATCTCAATATCACTTGTTGAGGAATTTTGATCTGACGCAGATTCAGCACGTAGGGCAACCATTTTATCCTAGCCATATATAAGATAAAGAATTAATATCGTCATAAATATTCTAATATATTTAATTCAAACAGGTTATAAAACTTACATAATTTTCACGGGCATCAGGATGAGTCCACTCTCCATTACGATCAGTGTGCGATGCAGCATATAATTTTGTCAGATCATAATTAGTATCTGAATCTTGCTACAATAAATGTGTTAAAGATATAAAGTCATTATGATGAGTCCAAATAATTAACTATATCCAATAAAAAAAATAGCAATACCAATTTCTGAGAAAGACGATGGAAAGATCTTGAGCCTGCATGATGATTAATCTTCAATTTTGATCTATTTGTTTTGTTTATAGAACTTCGCTCCTGCAAAGAAATTGAAAATATTATGAAGCGAAATGACAGATATGACAAGTAAAATAATTAAATTTCATTATACCTGATATGATGGATCCTCAAACATGTCACAAAGTTTTTCCCACTCAGAAGGTCGGACATCCTGGAAAGGATGTTGGCGTGCATCTTCCTTCTTCTCAAACTTATTATAATGCTCATGACACCTCGCCTTATATTTGCGGAATGCATTACCCATAAGCTCTTCCACAGTCTTACGCTCCTCTCTCCGACCAAAATTTAATTCGAAATCATCCTTAAAAAAATAGTCACAAACACATTATCATTTATAATATTCTAAATTTAAGTAAAGTATAGGAATTTATTCTACTAAATCAATATTTTAAACATTACCAAACAACGCTTCTTGATAAGCTCTTTAACATCTTGGGGGACTTTCTTCCATGAAGTCGTTGCCAAAGGTGCGTAAGTTCGTGTAAGAGCACCCACATGTGATGCAAGCCAAGCTGCTGGTTGTCCTTCGCCCCCAGTATGTTCGTCAGGAATGTTAACCTTGATCTTACCCACCTTCCGATATTTTTCCAACGTCACCCCTCTAGTGGTGCCTCGACCTTGACGAGATTGTACTGTAGATTCTATAAAATATAACATTGTAATCAATTGCATTTATATTTCTATTACAGGACCTTAATTAATAACTTTTATGAGTATTAAATTTTTACCTTGTTCTGTAGAATCAATCTCTAATGGTGAGTCTGAAGGAGAGCTAGGAACAGGTGGAGATGGGTTGCGAACTTCCTTCCTCTTTGGCGGCATAATTTTAAACTACTGATACATTCAATAAGTAAAATATTTGTCATCAAGTGGAATGTTAACACTTAATTGGTCAATCAGAATCTGTATCAGTTTCATTTGACAATTCGCTCTCATCATCTGTAGATACTTCAGATGATTCAACATTTTCCTCAACTGTCGCATCAACAATTTCAGCCTCAATATCTTCTCTATTTAATGGAATCATCTCATACTGGCTCAAATCCACAAACAAATTTATCGCGGGTTGACTCTCTTGGTATGCTTCTTGAGTAGAAGAGTCATCTTCTTCTTCATCTTGTCCTTCCACCTGAGGGATAACATCATATATATTTCTTGGAGAATATTTTTGAACTACTCGCCATTGATTTCCTAACTTCGGGTCATCTAAGTAGAATATTTGAGATGCTTGAGAAGCCAAAATAAAAGGATCATCTTCATACCATTTTTTTGATGTATTAACACTCAAAAAATATTCATCATCACGGACTCCAGTACGAGGATTGCTTAAATCCCACCAATCACACTTAAACAGATACACCGCAAGCTCTCCCAAATATTTCATTCCAATTATATCGACAATAACCCCATAGAAATCAATATTTTCTCCATCATGACTTCCTTCGACTAGGACACCACTATTTTGGGTTTTCCTATAACAATCTCGATCCAGTGTGTGATACCTACTTCCCCGAGAAATACATGCAGAATATCGAGCAGCGCGTCTCGATGGGCCACGCGCCAATGCATACAGTTCATCAGATATATCATTTGGATTATTCGCATGCAATTGTACAACCTACATATTGAGTAAAGCATATACTATATCAAAGTTGAAATTAATATTTTTTCATTTGTTATTGAGTAACGCATATGTAATTTCATTACCCGTTCTTCAAACCATCTCGGGAACTCCTCTTCATGTTTCTGGTTTATATCATTTACTCCTAGTTCCTTGAGCACGTTAATATGATCACTGAAATTGATGATTACCACAAATATATTATATTTTGTATTTTTTTCCTGACGTAATGAGGCAATTTAAATTAAGAAAAAGTTATAACTTACTTCAAGTAGTTCTCTATCTCAGGGCAATTGTTCAGCACGTACCACTGAGCTTTCTCGAACTCTCTTCCACACAAGTCATAACCACGCACTGCACCAATTGGACGAACTTGTTGGGAAAACACAGAATATATAGTCCGTTGTCTTGCTCGGTCAACGTCAAAGTTTCTTTCTGGCCGATCAAACCGAGTGTCAACTCCGTGGAAATATTTGGAACAGAAGGTATGCCACTCATCGTCAATATATGCTTCTGCAATTGATCCTTCTGGACGGGCCTTGTTACCCACTGTACGTTTCAACTTTCCAAGAAATCGTTCAATGGGATACATCCATCTATATTGAACTGGTCCTGCAAGTCGAGCCTCACGTGGCAAATGAACGGCTAGGTGAACCATGACATCGAAGAATGACGGTGGATAAATACTTTCTAGCTTACACAATATTATGACAATTTCTCGTTCCATTCGATCCAAAGCTTCTACATTCAACGTCCTCGCACATAAGTCTTTAAAAAATGCACCCAACTCAGTCAAAGCCACACGCACATCTCTGGTCAAGTACCCACGGATACCAATAGGCAAGATACGCTGTAAGAAAACATGACAATCATGACTTTTTAATCCAGTTATTTTCCAATCATTTGTTCTCACACACCTTGTTAGATTCGAGGCATAACCGTCCGGTAATTTGATCTTCATTAGCCACTCACAAAATGTAACCCTTTCATTCCTTGACAATGTATACCACCCAATCGGCATGTAGACAGACGAACCATTTTCTTGCAACTGCATTTCCCGTCTTATTCCCAACCGCTTCAAATCCTTCCTTGAGTTTATTGTATCCTTTGTTTTTCCTTCAATTGACATCAATGTTCCCAATACGGATTTGCAAATATTTTTTTCAATATGCATAACATCAAGGCTATGTCGCAATTTTAACTTCGACCAGTACGGGAGTTCGAAAAATATACTCTTCTTTGTCCAATTCAACTCATTCGTAGCTCGTTTTCTCTTTCGTTGTTTTTTACCAAATTCATTACAACCAACATCTATAAATTGTGCAAGTACATCTTCGCCAGACAAATATGGTGGAGGTTGGCCCCATTCAACAGTTCCATCAAACATTCTAGAATTTCCACGCCATCTATGGTCACCAGGTAAAAATCGACGATGACCCATGAAACATAATTTCCTCCCGTACGTAAGCCATTCAGATTTGGTATATTTGTTACAAGTTGGACATGCCATTTTCCCCTTAGTACTCCAACCTGACAAATTCCCATAAGCTGGAAAATCATTTATTGTCCACAACACCGCAACATGCATCTTGAACGACTTGCCTGTTGACGAATCAAATGTGACAACCCCATTCTCCCACAAATCTTTCAATTCTGCAATCAATGGCTGTAAGTGTATGTCTATATCATTTCCCGGTGACCTCGGACCTGGGATGAGCAAACTCATCATGAAATATGGATCTTTCATACACTTCCAAGGTGGTAAATTATACGGCATAAGTACAACTGGCCAAGTACTATGACTAGTACTCATGTTCCCAAAAGGATTAAATCCATCTGTTGCCAACCCAAGTCTTACGTTACGCGGTTCTTCAGCAAACCATGGGTGTTCCTGATCAAATTCCTTCCACACCTGGGAGTCAGCAGGATGTGACAAAATATTCTCGTTCCTTACTCTATCTGATGAGTGCCATGTCATATCTACAGCCGTTGCGCGTGACATAAATAATCGTTGTAATCTAGGTATCAATGGAAAGTGGCGGACGACCTTTTGCGGAACATTTGCCTTGTCCGATGTCCATCTTGACTCGTGGCATATAGGACACTCGTTCAACTGCTCATTCTCTCGCCAAAATAATATGCAGTCATTCGTACATGCATGTATTACGTTGTAATCAAATCCGAGTCCTCGTTTCAACTTTTTTGCTTCATAGAAGTTACGAGGTAAAGTATTGTCTGTGTCGGCAGTCTTTAAACAGCTCAAGTAACATATTGACTGCCTTAATAGATAATCGACACATTGATTTTATGTGAAGCAATCTTACGGTAAACGACAACTTACTATGTCTTCTGCATCCTGGATATAGCTCACGCTGTGAATCATTCCACAAGCGTGCAAAAGTGTTATGGCCCCCATCATTCGAGCTTAATGTGTCCGTGTCACCTTCATCCACAAACATTCCCGCACCGATGTCACCTAACATTTCCTCCATATCCTCATCGTAATCATCTCCAACAATCTCTGGTTGTACATCTTCATCGATCTCTTCTTCTTCATGTGGAGCCTCAAATGAAGTTGGATATGGTTCGCCGTGTAAGACCCAATCAGTATAACCCTTATCAATACCTTTGACAAACAGATGTTCTCTCACCAAGTCTATCTTATGAGAACGCAAATTCCTGCATTCTCTGCATGGGCATCTGATACGCCCATCACTATCACATGTACCCAATGCAAACTCCAAGAATTTCTTAACACCTTCAGCATATACATTGTAATTCTGACCCAATCGATCGGTAACTCTCATCCAACTCTTATCCATGCCGACTATATTCATTACAAACAATATTGTAATGCATCAGCAAACATCCATATATCATGTACCAATTAATGAGTATGCCACCTTTCACCGGGTAGTTGGTCCTATCCCGTTCGGGATTGTAAGATCATAGTCGCCAACCTATGATCTATTATCTGTCACGTCCAACAAAATTTCGGCAGCATCTCCCCATAGTTCTCCAAATATGCTCGTTTCGTTGTGTGCACTGACGATTAACACGTCGTTGCACCATCACCGAAACTGCATATCCAGAGAACAATGGATGAATCTACCAAAATCATAATGTTGGACGACAACAGATATAGTTCTATAGTTTGCGAGAATGATCTTACAATCCCAAACTGTCCACTCTGGACAATTCAAGAGTTATCAATCAAGCATTCATCCGAATTGATAACTCTCGAACGGGTCTAAGGTTTATTTTGATGAACAAAAAATACAAAATATGCTAATATATGTCAAACAATAACAACATATTATTTACACAACAATACAACAAAAACATAATTAGTAGGTATTATTTCAATATTTATTCCAGATTTTAATTTAAATATTAGTTTTACATGTTTATAATTAAGTATTTTAATTTAAAGATTTAGTAGTATTTTAATTTGAATATTAATTTTATTAATATATCTTGAAGTATTTAAGTATTATTAAATCTTAACTATTTCTATTTTAATTTAAAGATTTAGTAGTATTTTAATTTGAATATTAATTTTATTAATATATCTTGAAGTATTTAAGTATTATTAAATCTTAACTATTTCTATTTTAATTTAAAGATTTAGTAGTATTTTAATTTGAATATTAATTTTATTAATTTATCTTGAAGTATTTAAGTATTATTAAATCTTAACTATTTCTATTTTAATTTAAAGATTTAGTAGTATTTTAATTTGAATATTAATTTTATTAATTTATCTTGAAGTATTTAAGTATTATTAAATCTTAACTATTTCTATTTTAATTTAAAGATTTAGTAGTATTTTAATTTGAATATTAATTTTATTAATTTATCTTGAAGTATTTAAGTATTATTAAATCTTAACTATTTAAGTATTATTAAATCTACCAAAATTTATATTTTATTTTAAAATTTTAGTAGTATTTTAATTTGAATAATAATTTTATTTATCTAGAATTAACAATATTAAATGGTAGTAGTACATATAATTTACACAACTATCCCAAACTATTTGTATTATGTATATGAAATGTCATTACCCGTTCGAACGATGATGCCCTATGTTCGAACAAAATTAATACGTTCGAACGGTAATCCTAATCCGTTCGAACGAATTCGTTCCAGATTCCAGTCGTCTTCAACAACGCCGAAAACTCCATTAATTACAAACTCTAACAAACACAAACACCAATTTCAAAGCATACAACTTTCTAACATTGCAAAATATTAAGTTCAAATCATACATTTCTATTTTAAAAGAAATACCTGACAAATTGAAGATCAAAATGAAATAATCCGAGAATAATCTGAAAATAATCACAAACTTTCCTACAAGTATTAATTCGAGAATAATGGAGTGAGATGAACAATTTTTTTGAGCTTAAGGGCTAGTTTGAGAAAGAATACCTCTAATATGCGAAGGGTAATCTTCAGAGCACACGGAGCGACAGCGCGGAGAGAAAGGAAATTGTGAGGTTCTGTCGTGTTTTTGAAGAACATTTCATGTTCGAACGGTTATTTACTAACCGTTCGAATGTGAAAATATTAAGCGGGAGAAAATTCCCTCCTAATTTTCACGTTCGAACGTATAAAAAGTATGTTCGAACGTTATTGAATTATTCCCGTGCGAAGGGTAATCGTTCGAACGTTAATTTCTAACTGTTCAAAAGGTATTACAAAGTTTTATTTATTTATTTTTTCATTATAATGTTGAATAAAAGAACAACATTAATATATGTAGACATATTAGATGATACTATATTTTAATTGGCGGGATATTTTCCCACCACTGCAATAATCAGTTCGAACTATAAAAAATTACGTTCGAACAGTAATCCAGCTGTCTTTAATTGGCGGGATGTTTTCCCGCCATTTGCCTTGTCCGTTCGAATGTCTTATTTTACGTTCAAACGTTAACATATGTGTTCGAACTGTTTATGAGTACCGTTCGAACACATATCATTTATGATTAAATATAACTTTTTTCATCATTAAATGAAAAGTACTATAACATCATATGTATTAGTTATATATACTATCATATATAATGTAATATATACTATCATATATATGGTAATCTATACTAATTATATAGTATATATAGTAATATATATTATCATATATATAGTGACCTATACTATCATATATATTATTAAGATCATATGTATTAGTAATATATACTCACATATATATAGCCCCAAATATACTAAGGTCACATAATAAAGTATGTAGAAATTAATAAGATGATAGTATATTAGTCGTTGTCTATACTCTATGTATATATGTTGTATAATATCATATATAACTTTAGTAGGTAAAGTATAATGGAATATGTAATATGACATATATTAGTTAAGTATAAACTCATACCATATAGTACTACATGCTATTATATAGTACTATATATATCTTAATATCTCATATATAACACTTTGATAGTAAAGTATTATGACATATTACTATTATACTATAAGAAAATATTTTATAAGATATTATGCTTTCAATTAAAGTATTCTACTATTATAATATATATTATAATATTACATAGTAGATTACAGTATATATAATCTACTATAATAGTATATATATTATAATAATTTATATGAATATAAATATAGTATACATTTAATATATTTTTTAATAATATTGTAAAACTTCCGTTCGAACGTGAAACAGTAACGGGCGAACGGTTTTATATTAACGTTCGAACGTTTAATATTAACGTTCGAACGGTTCTGCAGGTATAAGTTTATCGCGGGCTTCCTTCCTCTCACGCCGCCGTCTCCACCGTTTGAAAAAGCGAGAAAACGTTTGAACGCACGCTCTTCACCGCCGTCTGCCGTCGTGATCAACACATACGTACAACATTTGTCCTCCCAACTAAAGGTATGTACTTTCAAACTCATTTTACCGTTTATTTTATAATTTTATGGTTTTATTTGGTTTTTTTCCTTAAAATTATATTTTCTCATTAATAATTACCGTAGAACATCATAAATCTATCGTAGGATGTTTAGAAATGAAGAGTACTTTGTTTTTGAGTCGAAGAAACCACATAATCGAAACATTTTTTAGTATTTTCATGGCTGCTGAGTTGACTCAGCCATGGCCGAGTTAGATCTGTTTTACGTTCGAACGGTATTAACCAGTACGTTCGAACGGTAAACCTGTACGTTCAAACTTTATAGACACGTTCGAACGTTATTAATTTTCCGTTCGAACATATATTTAGACGTTCGAACGGTAACTATTAAGTTAAATCCATTAACATTTTATTAGCTTATTAAATTGTTTTCATCGTTTAATTGATTATATGTTCTATCAATTAATTTATTAAATTGCTATTAGTATATAATTTTGTAAATCTTTTAGTCGTAATTAGATTTTATCACTAATCTTGAATGTATATTTTATTGTTTTAATTGCAGGATCATAATAATGTCTTCTCGGGGCCGTAAACGTGGTAGATCAGGAGAATCTTCCATCCAAACAGTTCGAGAGTGGACCGTTTTACTTGAGCGACAGGTAAAACTGTCTGATTTTGTCGCTCTTATATGGGAGGGTCATTCCCTCCCATCAGTATTTAATGATCGTGGTTGGGCACCGATCTTAGATCAGTGAGAAGAAGGAATGGAGCTCCTTTCCTTCATTGAGATCGTTACTGAGTTCTATAAAGAGCTCGGTGCTGCTAGCCCAGACGATGGAGGGGCATATAGGATCTCTGTCCGAGGAGCTCCTGTTATATTTTCAGCGGATGGACTCGCTGCATATCTGGGTATTCCTAGGCTTCTTGATGCCTATCCAAACCTCCCGCCTAGAGAGTCTGGTCCTTCAGGTGATGCAGCTCAGTCTCAGGACGAGGGACTAGATTACACAGATGAGATAGATACACTTGCTGATCACGAGGTCAGGGACTTGATTGTTGGTCCAGATGCTCCAGTGTATGATGGCTCCAAGAGTATTAGGCAGGCAGATTTATCTTCTTTCTTCAAGATTATGAATTTGATCATTGCCAACAATATTGACCCACGGCAGCACAAGACCGAGGTCGGCATGGATTGAGCGAGATTTATGATACGGGTCGCTCGTGGCATCCCGATCGACCTCGTTGGTTATATATTTGAGAGGATCCGATCAGAGGCACGGTTTATTACGACAGATATACTGCCGTTTGGGATCCTCATCACTCGATTTTTGCTGCATGCCGGGGTTGTGCCCGAACCTGCCGAGCGTTCTCGATTTCCGATGGCACCGATCAACAGCACCACCCTATCACGGAGCACGAGACACTCTAGATTTCGTTTTCATGGAGCTGTTCCAGATAGGGCTGAGATTTAGAGAGATGGGCAGCCAGGAGATACTGGAGTATCGGCCGGTGAGACATCTACACAGCCTGAGACATCACGCACATATATTCGCGAGGAGCTGGCTGACATATTGCGTGCTGAGATCGGTGTACACACATCAGCAGTGATTGGTGCAGTGCATACTGCCATGTCTGAGTTGCGTACAGAGATTATGGCTACCGTCTCTGGGTTACGTACAGAGGTTGATGAGTTACGTACAATGATTAATGCCAATAATGCAACTCAGGTCACAGTTAGTACTCGACTGACACAAGTAGAGACACAATTAGCTGCAGTCGAGGATGTGTGTAGAGACCTCGCATCATAGTTTTTATCTTTTATTTATATTTTCTTTTGTTGTAATTATGAACAATATATATGGCATTTTGATAATTTGCTTTATTTGGTTGATTAATATGTATGTGATTGATAATATTTATTTACTAAATATCTTATTTAACGTAAAAGAAATCATTAAAATATTTTAAAATTAATTACATAAAATTAATTAATGAATTTGTATATATGATAGATATTTTTTATATTTTGAGTTTCGCACCGAGATTAATATTATACCTTCGAATGTATAAATGTGGTGCTTGAATATGTTCTAACTAAATATATTCCGTTCGAACGGTTTAGAAAGCTTCCTGCCAGGATTTGCCACCAAATATGTTCCGTTCGAACACAACAAATTATCGTTCGAACGTTTTTGAACTTTTCCCGCCATAATAAAGTAATTATCCGCCAAATTTTACTGTTCGAACGTATTTTTTCACATTCGAACGGTAAAAATTTTTTGGGACGATTTAAATCATCGCAGAAAAAACTGTTCGATCGGTTATTTTGACGTTCGAACGGTTTTCTAAATTCATCGATTTTTTGGGACGAAATTTAAATTTCGTCCCAAAAAATGACTTTTAGGGACGAAAAAAATTTCGTCCCTAAATAATTTCGTCCCAAAATCTCAAATTTGTTGTAGTGGTCATGATCGGGTTTGCAATTTTTGCAAATAGAATTCATTTAGTCCCGGTTTGGATTGGAAACTCATCTTAACTTATCTCATTTCATCATTACAACTTTCTCAAATTCTCATACAAAATATAATAAATAATTTAACTTTTTCAAATCTCAAAATAATAATAATGTTAAAAAATAAAATTCTAACAAAATTTTATTCAACTCATCTAAAACCATCTTAGCTCATCTCTAAATCCGAACAGGGTAGTGTTTGCAAGTTTTTCCACATTCAACGCGTCCAACATAAACATGATTGGACGATAAGAATCTATTGTGATATGGTTCGGACCATACCAAGTTGATTCGATTAGGCATGATTAGTAAATATGTAAATTTTATTATATTTCGACGTTTAACCCACAATATTATTTGACCTTTATAACGAATTTCATATGTAGATTATATATAAGTGGAGAATATGGTTATTATGTGTAACAATCGGCTTGACGCCCAGCCCGTAGGAGTTAACCGTTTCTTGAAGCCCAGCCCGCGTGCTTTTTCTGAGGGACACGAGCGGCGCCGTTTTGGGTAAGTGATCCCTTTCCTTTCTCTTCTCCTTTCCTTCCGTCGGTTTCTTCTCCTTCCCTTTCTTTTCTTCTTTCTTTCTCAACTGCTCTGCTGCGAAAACTGCTCCATTCCGTGTGCCTCATTCCCACGCTGAGCCGGTTTGTGCAGTTTCTCCACAGAAATTTGCGTCCGCATCACTTCTGCATTTACTTGAATCACCCAGGAATTTTTTTCCCTTCTACAGTTTTCGGTTGTGCTGCGTTTTCCGTGGGTCTTCAAGCTCCTCGCCGTGGACTTGGCTGCACGGTAGTTTCCTTTCTTTTTCTGTTTTTCTTCTTCCACCCATTGTTTTCTCTGTACCTCTTAGATGATTTTGTTGTTCTTTTTTTTCTTTCTTGGGTTTCGGCTGTATGCAGTTCGTGAGTTCGAATATTGTCTTCATTGGGACTATCATTTGGAGTAATTGTTCATCTCTCCTTTCGGTAATTAATCCGCCTACCCTTTAATATTACTCTTAATTTTATTCTTATACTTGCAATCACACATTGCATAAGCCATTGTATTTCTTTCCTTCGGTTTGTTCTACCACGCACGCACTGGTTGGTTGACCGTGCATCACTTAGACTTATTTTTTTTCCTCTATGCGCAGACCATTAGTAATTTCAGTAGATGAATTTTTGACCGTTTATTTTTTTTTAGTTGTTGTTTTAATTGCTGAAACAGTGAAGTGTATTGGAATTATGGAGGTTGAGGAGTATAATTTTGGGTGTTTTGTGAGTCAGTTTTTGAAGTATTACTTGAGACTTTTTGGTGTGAAATGACGGGTGTTTTGGAACTAGTGGTATTGAATTTTTCTACAAGTTTTGAATTGTTGAATGAGTAGAGTATTGATGCGTGCACTGAAATGGTTTTACTCGAAGTTTGGAAGCGAAGTTTGGATTGGATTATGTTTTAATTATTAGAGTTGCTGTGGTTGATTTTGAAAATGATTATAGTCGGTTGGTATTATTAGAAGGTGTGGATGTTTTGGGTTTCAATTGCGAATGGTTTGAAGAGAGTTGTTCGGATTTAATTGTTAGATAGTTATGGAGCTGTGAAGGGACTGTTTGATTTTTATTCATTAAATAGCAGGCTACTAGATTGGTTATTAAATGTTGGATATATGTTCTTTTGTTTAGGTGGTGTTACTTTTAGAGTTCCGGCTCAAGGTGTTGATAATTCGAAGAAGTCAGGTAAGCGGGGTTTATATACTAGTTTTGCATAAAATAAATGAAAGGAGGTTGACTTTGAGAATAAATGTGTTTATTTTTTTGAAAGAGATGATCTGAAAACAACCTCAAATGTTTATTCTGCATATGCATAAATTCTATATAAGGGAAAATGTTTTTCTGTCATGACTAGTGTAGACATGAGCAAGTTTTGTGTACTTTATTTCTGAATTATGTAAAAGAGCGAATATGAAAGTCTGGAAGTTTTGTTATGAACAAATGAGAACATTTTGTTTATGTTTATCTCGAACATGTGAAATGATCTGAAACTTTTTTTTTGTTTTGATATGATGTGTCATCTGAGAATCTTGGCATGATGTTCTGATTCTGTATATGATTGTAACCGGATTTTCGATGAAATCCGTTCTGTTTCTGTTAAGGCCCAGCCACGGGTATAATGGTGGTTTATAACCCTACCACGGGGGTGAAACATGGAAAATGGCCCAGCCACGGGTATAATGGTGGTTTATAACCCTACCACGGGGGTGAAACATGGAATATGGCCCAGCCACGGGTATAATGGTGGTTTATAACCCTACCACGGGGGTTAAACATGGTATTGTCCCGATGTGATGCTAAGAGATGATTTAATTATAATGTTTCAGTTTGGAAATGCCAACGGAAGTTCTTTTTGGAATAAGTTTATTTTCTGAAAACTTCGCTCTAATGTTTTGTAAAAGTTTTGTTTCTGCATTCTGAAAGTAAATGTTTTGTTCGGCTTATCAAATGTTATAAATGCTCATGTTTACATGCTGGTATATGCTCCTTGCTTGCTGAGTTGTTGATAACTCACCCCGTTAATCTTCATAATATTTCAGATGACATCGATGGTTCAGCTGAGGATCAGTATTAGAGTCTATGGAGAAGATTAGCACTGATTTGTGGTTGGGTATCTCATGTTACTAGTGTTGGTGTTAGAGACTAATTATTTTCTTAAGTTACTTCAATGGATTTAGACGGTTTATGGAGATTTATGTTAATGTTTTATTATTTCTAGTTGTTATTTGAGACAAGAAGAAGAGTTGATTTTATTTGGGTTATTTGGATTGAATATTGGATAAATGAACTTATTTGAGTTGTTTAATTGAAGTATTTACGTTCGATTTGAGTTTTGGGAAAATAGATACATTATTGATTTCGGGAGTACTCTAGCCTTGTTAGAGCTGATTATCAGGTTTTATGAGTTAACTCTCCGGACCCTCGGGGTCGGGGCGTTACATTATGAATCTAGTCATGATTATAGTTAATCAAATTTATGTTTATAGGGTATGATATTGTATTAATAAGTCATATAAAATATTCAGATATTTTCAGTTCATTTATGCTGAAACAAGTTGAAACGGGTCTTGTTCGAGTAAACCTTACATGGTTAGTTGGGTTATTTATAAACCATGCATGTTATAGGAGTCATTTATGTCATTTTATGTTATAGATCAACTCCTTAACCGAGAGATCCAGGAGTTGGGTCTCTCGGTTAAGGAGTTCTACTAATATAATTAAATGAGTTGTATACGTCCGGGTCACTCATGGCCGTTAGATAAGATCATTTAATAAAACTGGTTATACAAGAGATGATTGTTCATTCCTTATAAGCATGCACAAGACATTATCCACATGCTATGTGGGATTATTTCTCAACAATATTCACTTCTAAATTAATATTAGTTAACTTATATACAAATAAAAAATAGTTTGAATTAGTATTATTGTTCTTCTCAAGATAATTTTTTCCCTTATTATTTATCAACCAGAAGCATCAAATACTCAGCCCGGCCACATAAAGAACTGCATCAAGAGAGCATGCGCAAGAGATATTTATTAGTCTTGAATTTACTTTAATATACCTTAATTGAATCTATGACATAGAGATTTTTGTCTTTCTTGGCAACTTGATATGTTTATTGATAAGCAACAATCATCTAGATATAGACACGTCCATGCTGTCATGAAAACAATGTCCAATTTCTTTTTATTTTTTTACTTTTGAGTGGTTTTTCCTTCATTCATTTCTTTTGCACTCTTTTCAACCATCAGCATCATGTTATGTGCTCAATTTATCGAGCACGTCATGAGATAATTTGTAATAAATCAAGAGGACTACTGTTAGGATGCCGCTCAGTAGTGACCGGTTTGGTATGCCCCTAGGCAATTTTGTTTTTTAATTTTTTTAATATTTTTAAACATTTTAAAAAAATTAAAAAAAATACCAATACACTAATAATCTCTTCTTTAATCAATAACTAAAAGAAAAAAATGTAAACAAAAATTAAATGCATGAGCAGTCAAAATGAGAGGACAAAATGGGATGGCATAGTAGCATTATTCATTCAAGAAACACTGGATCTCTTTTGTAGGACACTTGGAGGCAGAGTCCTAGACCTCCCAATTAATCAACAAAATTTTTTAACAAAATTAAATTGAATCAAGTTCGATGCCTTTATTATTTACATCAATGGCCTTAAAAATGTTACAGAATAGATTTAGTATAATCAAATACTACCTAATTTAAAAAACTCTTAATATTTATTTATTCCCTTATTCAAATAATAGATCATATAACACCCTAACAAATCCTTATTAATTATTCCAAAGATGCAAAGGTAACATTCCCCCCTCTTGAAATTGCCTTTGAACTCGGCCAAAAATAAATTTGGCACTCCATTTTTTTTTATGATGATACCTGTCAGGACACTCGAGAGATATTGTGATACCTCATATGATAATGATAAGAGTAGATGGTGTATGAGATCCCACATTGCTTGGGAATGAGAAGTTTTTGCTCTTTATAAGGTTCCAACAGAGCTCTAATTGTTTCATTGACTAGTCCTTTTAGAGTATACGCCATGTGGTTTGGGCTTTCCATTAGGGCGTTACAAATGGTATCAAAGCCTATCCCAACCAAAAATGTGGGTCTTGAGTCTGCCAGCTACAACGAACAGGTCCGACGAGGACATTGGGAATTTAAAGAGAGTAGATTGTAATACCACCATATGATAAGGATAAGGGTAGGTGGTGTATGAGATCTCACATTGCTTAGGAATGAGAAGTTCTTGCTCTTTATAAGGTTCCAATTGAGCTCCAATTGTATCATTGACTAGTTATTTTGGAGTATAGGCTATGTGGTTTGGGCCTTCTATTGGGGTGTTACAAACATGCTCAATTGAACTATATTAGAAGGTTGCTGGAGGAGCTTAAGCTGGGAAGTGGAAATGATGTCATTTGGTTACTGATTCATTAAACCCAAAATGCAATGTTTTTTTTTTTTATTTGATGGAAATGCAGTGATTTACTATACTTTCAATTATGTTATTTTTTCTTGTTTGTTATTCCATTTTGCTATAGCCACATGTAGTTTAGTTGTGCTTGCAAGAATTTGTTAGGAAACATGAGCACCCTTAAGGCAAGGGAGTCCTTAAGGGAGAGAAAATTCACTGGAAAATTCTTGAAACTTGTTAACACTTGGAGGTTGGATTACCCCTGATCAATCCTAGCCCATTTTATTACAATTCAACTTCCTTATTTCGAATTTAGCTAATGTAATTGTTCTTTCTCTTAATTGGCTATCATAAACTTGAGGGACCTAACATTTGGTAATAAGGGCTATCGATTCTATAGTAGACAAAACAAGGTCCAAGCACCAGCAGGAGTCTCTCCCGCGGTAGGTCGAGAACTAAGAAGAAAGTATCCAAGAGATCAAGACTTAGATGGACCAACTCACTGGTATGATGCACACCCTTGTAACAACTCAAACTCGCCAGGCTATTTAGGAGACTCCACCAGAGCATGAATTTGATTGTCATGATCATCATAGGGGTTTTACTAGAGGTCTTAGGCTTGATTTTCCTCATTTTGGAGGTGACAATCCATCTGGGTGGATCTTCAAATCCAGCCAATACTTTGACTTCCATCAAACCCCATCAGTCGATCGCTTACTCATGGCTTCCTATCAAATGGATGGAGAAGCATTAATTTGTTACCAAGGTGCCATCAAGAGAGGCCACTTTTGGGATGGGGAAACTTTCACTATACCCAAGACATGATAAAATTATGAAAATCCATGATTTTACATGAAAAATTATGGGTTAAATTATTTATGAAAACTCATGATTTTTTGAAAGGAGTTATGCATCAAAAGATTTATGAGGGTCATGATTTTATGAGAAGGTTTATGAAAATTGATGATCTTATGTTGTACTTTATGCATTAAAATAGTTATGAAAAGTCATGCATGATTTTATGTGAAATTTATGCATAAAATTATTTGTGAAAAGTCATGAATTTATGTGAGGAAACATGTATCACGACTTTTATGAAAGAATGTGATTTCATTTGAAATCTATGATATGATATGATAAGTATGTATGTGATTTATCTTGAAATCTATGATATGACAAGTATGTATGTGATTTCCTTTGAAATCTATGAAATGACAAGTATGCAAGTATGATTATGAAAAGATATGTAACTGTCTATGTTATGATATGAAGACGGTACTTATGTTATGGGCATATTGCATTGCTAGGTCGTGCATGCTGGTAGTGCACCTAGTATATCTTCCTTATGTATGGATTCCACAACCCACGGCCACGGGCGGGATCGGAATCTACTTAGATTTGCTAACCCTAGCTCACGGGGATCAATAGTGGGTAACGGCCTATGATAAGTGAAAGATAAGTTAATGTTCATGTTTATGTTATTTATGTTTATGTTATTTATATGTATTTATGAATATGCATGTCTTTTTTTGAAACCTTATGTTTATTAAGTTTACTGTATGATATGTTGCTTATTGAGTATTCGACTTATTTTAGTTTGTTTTTTTATGTTTTTAAACTACCCCAAGTGATGACAGTTATGAAGATGAGACTGCAGGACAGGACTTGACTCTGGGAGGCAGGGCAGAGGCCTAGACAGATTATGCTATGATTATTTCTATGGTTTAAAGTTTAAATAAATTATTTTGATAAGCACATGAGACTTTCGTATTTTTAAGTGCTTCCGCAGACTTTATTTTGGATACTCAGTATTTATTAAAGTTAGTTTTATTTATGGAAACTTTCGAATCTAGCGCGTTGTTTAAAAAAAAAATTTCAAATTCAAGTTTAGTAGTAACAAACTGGCTCCTCGAAAATTCTAAAATGTCTTTTTGGGAAGCAGGGTGTTACATATCGGGCCAGGAAAAAACTTGGTCTAGTTGTTGGCTTATTTATCGCACGCGACTCTTTCCTCGCATGTAAACTGCATTTATACCCAACATGGTAAATTTAAAAAAAGCGCATTCAGCTTGTCAAACAAGCTGAAAATCTATTTTTTTTTTAAAAAGTGCCAAATTGAACCTTTTGTTCAAAACTCAGTGTCTCTAATTTTAAAAACGCTTTAGGTATAAGCTTACCAAATAGTTAAAATATTTTTAATAGTAGAACTTTTGAGTATAATTTTACAATTAAAAATTCTACAATAGAAAATTTTATTTCCTATTGCAATCCCAAATAACCACTTAATTTAAAATATAATTAAGCACGTTTCAAATCTTAATCCTCTGAGATTCATTTTTCTCTTTCTATTTCTGGAATATTTACTTTGCAAACAAAAAAAATACAATGGAGATAACAACTAGTTATATAACTTCATCTGCAAAGGTGGGACCCGCCGACCACTCTAAACTTGATTAAAACGCCACGACAAGAAATTTACGAGTACATAATGATCACTTTTGATTAATTGTATGTTTTGTTGTTTATGGGTTTGTTGTGTAAACTGCATTTTGGTACAATAGTCCATATGATGTGATCAATGTAAATGGTGTATGTAGGACTGTTCATCTGAGTTGGATTTTTTAGGCTTGGTCCATAACTCGGTTATTCAGATTCCGATTATGGATTCCGGTCCAGAATAAACCCGGGTCGGTACTCCCATAACAATACTCGGGTACGGGGGTTTTCTTTTAAACCATACCCAGTGTCAAAACGACGACATTTTGATAAACCAAAACGGCATCGTTTTGATAGTAGGGTTAAAAACCCTTCCCCATTCCCATATCCCTCTCTCTCTCTCTCTCTCTCTCTCCGAAGGAACGCTAGCCTCCCTCCCTCAATGCCGAACTGTCGATTGAAGAAATCCCATCATCCTCGTGACCCCATCATCGTTGTCATCGACTCGCTGTCATCCTCGTGATCCCAAGGTTTGTTCTCTTCATTTTATTCTGATTTGGGTTTGTTTTATGCTCAAAATTCATGACTGAGTTTGCAAATGCTTGAGGCATTTTCTCTATCTCTTTATCTGTCTCTGGTGTGCTGTCGCAGGCAACCAAAAATAAAACATATACTCCTAAAAATATATGTAGTAGTGCAAGTAAGGATCGTTCCCACGGAGAGTATTTAGCCTAGTTTTATGCTACGTGAAGAACACCATAAACCACCCACTGCCCCATCTCCCTCTTCTCTTGGTAAGCCTCTACCGTGCAACCCCTTTACTACCCACAATGAACTTCTACCTTGTTTTCAAAAATAGAAAGCGATTTCTTTGTAACACCCCGCTCATTCTTTCTGAAGTAAGCAAATTCGACTGCGAGTCTCATTATGCATGCCGAATCTCGATGGTGTGTTTTTAAAGATATTATGTGATTTTTAAAGTAAGCCTAGTGTTTTAAAGCCCTCGAATATTTTAAATACCCTAGAAATATTTATATGAGGTATTTCCAGTATTATTGAACCAAGCCTGATTTTAAATAAGACAATTATAATATTTTTGAAGAGCTCCAAAAATATTATAATTGTAGGAAATCATTTTAATTTCATTTTATTAAAATGATTTTAGTTTGTTAAAATGTTATGTGATTTAAATTATGTTGAAAACTCTAATTAATTAAATGATTTTATTCCCTTGAAAATATTAAATAAGACTTCATAATTTTATCTATGATGAAGGAATATTATTTTATAAACTAAAGTTTAGTTTAAATAATATTTTATCTTAATTCTTCATAGTATGTTTAAGTTAAATTGGTGTTTAATCTCTTATCGTTAGATCGTTTTGACTATCCCAAATTGAAGTGTCTGGATTAAATACCTAAGCCCTCTCTCTTTCTCCCTCACTTTCCCTTTCCCCCTCTCTCTCTCCTCTCCCTTCAGCTTACACCACTCGTCTCCTCTCCCTCTCACCTGATCCATCCCTTCAGCTCAGCTCGGTGCCGCCATGCACTGCCAGCCTCACTGCCACCACCGGTGACTCCCTTTCATGTTGGTGAGCTCCCACCATCAAACCCAACCTCCATCTCACAACCACCCTCTCCCACGCACGCCCGCATCTCCTCACACACGGGTTCGCCATACGCAGCTCCTAGCGCTGCCATATGCGGCCACCCAGGCCATCGAGCACCACCACGAGCACCCCTGACCACCCCCTTCCTCCTCCACTTGACCGGAAGTCGGTAGCCCTTCCCCACATGCACGAGCTCTCTCCCTCAAGCACGGGTTCCTCCACCTCAACCATCGTACGTCGCCACCCATGACGTCGAATCATCGTCACGAGCCTGCTCTGGCCACCATTGGCCTACCCCAGCCACCCATAGCCCCGATCTACCCCTCACGCACACCCTCTCTCTCATGAACTCTCCCTCATGCACGGCTTAGATTTGTCGCTGTAGAGCCGCCGCACCACCTTACCGATGCCACCACCACCTCACCAAGGTCCACCTAAGCCCTTCCATGCTCAGTCCCTTCCAGACCCTCACCTCTAGCCACCTCTAGTGGCCAAAATTGCACGTGGCTAACCACCGCCGTATGCAGTGTTACCCACTACCGGTTGGTTAGGTTGTGGACTATGCTGTTAGTAATTGTGGGATTCGATGTGTAGTGAAGTGTTGGGCGTATCTGTGTAGTGTGCTTTGAAGTGTTATGGACTGTGCTGTGAAGTGTAGGTGTGAAGCATGTGCTGTAGTAGTGATGTGGGGTAGTGTGTGAAGGGAGTACATGTAGAGTGTACTCCATGTGGTGGAGTGATGCACCATATGGCATGTATACCGTAGTGGTGATGTGGCACAACGTGTGTGAAAGGAGTAGTTGTGATGTGGCCTGTAGTCTGAGGTGACAGGTGTCACCGTGTAGTTGACTTATGGCCGGGAGTATGTGAGAAGCGACAAAACAAGTGTAAGAGTGGCGCAACAGAAGCATGATAGGGGAATGTCACGAAGTGACATGGTTAAGCAAGAAGTCATGCTTGTGATGAGTGAGGAGTTAGCATGAGAGTGATGTAGTGGGATGTTAGGTGACGTGACAAGGTCATGGTGCAGCTTGGGAGTAGTCTTGCGCTATGACGTGGAGTAAGGTGTAGTTATGAATGGAGTCTTGTCGTGTCAAATGTTAGGATGAACTGTCAAGAGGGATGGGTAGCATGAAGAGTCATGCTAGCCGGGTTAAGAGAAGGTTGGTATCGAAAGTATGGCGCTTGTCCATAAGAGCATGTGATCAACAGATTATATGTTGGTCTTAAGTGATAAAGGGGTGAGGTATGTGTGTAATCTAGTTAGACACAAGTGCCAGACGGATTTACCATATGTAATGGGTAATATGTCCTAAGCATGGTTACACGGTGCTTAAGCCTCAAAGTTGGTTTAAAGCCGTGTGGCGTGTATTGATGGGAATGAGGATTTAGAGTGAGCTAAGATACTTGAAGGTAGTGACAGGCGTATTGTCTAGGATTGTGATGCGTGACGTAGTTGGTCAGAGTCATGCTTTGGAATGTGGCCAATAGAAGAGAAAGACGAAGGTTTTAGTGTCTTAATCCTAAGGTGAATCATGGGTTCAACCTAGTGGATAAGCACTCGAAGTAGAATGTTGAGTTTGGAAGAGGTAGTGAAAGTAAATGGGTCCCCAAAGATTTTAACATAATAAAGGGACACATAAGAGTACGAGATAGAAATAGAGTGTTTCAAGTGAAGTGTAGTTCTATATTAAGTATAGTTGCTTATGCACTAGATAGAGAATAACGTCAAAGTTATGTGTATGCATGTAGGTTACCATCTGACACACACATGAATGGACTGCATGAAATGAGTATGGCATGGAGTCTAGGTAATTATATGTTCATACTCTTCTAGAGTTTTTTTAAAATGATATGAAATGAAAATGAAATGCTTTTCCTTTACGACGCTTTACGAAACGAAAGGAAACGATGTTTTATGAAAAAGCTTGCTAAGTGTTTAAAGGTATACGTATGTATGGCCCTTTTTGGCAACCCTTTTTTATGCAGCCAAAGTATTAACTGTATGCATGTCAATGGATGACAATACGCAATATCTATTATATGTAACAAAATGAGATGTGAGACCTGTGCCTTGTGCTTTAAATGATGCTTTAACTGATGCAAAGAAAGTGTTTTAAACATCTCTATGAACTGATGTTAAAATGTCCCTAAGAACTGATGCTTTATGGATGCCATGAAAGATGATGTTTAAGCTCATGTTTCTAAATGACGTTTTTTAGGAATGAACTGTTAAATGAAAGAACTAAAAAGGAAAGGACTGGACTGAAAGAAATGACTGAATGTTCAATGTATGAAAATAAATAATGGCCACATGACTGAATGAAAATGGTACCAAAGGACTGGGTAAACTGCAATGTCGAGTAAGTAGTACTTGTAGTGCACCCAGTGCTGCCCTCTGACTGAAAGGGATTCCCAACCTGTGGCCGCAGGCGGAGTTTGGGTCCAAAGGAAGATCATTAACCCCAACACACGGGGCGTAACAGTGTGTACCGGCGAAAGAAAGTGGTAAGAACGAACTTATGAATGCATTAACTCTTTAAGAAATGAAGGTACTGATGGGAGATACGTTTTACGAAAAGAAAACCCTTTTTAGAGAAAAACCCTGCCTAGTGATGTTTTCAAATGAATGCATGTATGCATGTACGTATAATATGTATGGAATGATGAATGCATGACTGAAAACCTATGTTATTATATTTTAACGGTATGAAGTAATGCTTACTGAGTATTCGACTCATTTTAGTTTTTATGTGTGCCCCTCCCCCCACAGGAACTAAATGAGCAGTACGCGTCAGGACGGACACAGCCCAAATGGAAGAGAACGGAAGTCTAGGCATGAGAGTTTTAATTGTATAAGAGGCCTTTTATCTTAAGATTAATGTTTTCTGCTGTAAACCTCTTTTATTCTCAAAACACATTTTTATTTTATAACGTAGAGTCTTACACCCTGTGTATGGAAGTAAAAAGTTTTAAATTGAACGGTAATTCTCGTCGTCTTTTCTAAAATTATTTAATAAAAAATCTTACCACAAGCACGGACGTTACATTCTTTGAGTCTCCTGTAAGGTTCATAGCGAAACTGTAGTGCATTTATGGACACCATTTCATCCACTTCCATCATGGTGAGAAGATGTCTATCAAAAAACCATGGTCTTCCACTTAGGACTCTCTCTTTGTCAACCAACTTCTGGAACTTGATCAAAAGACATTGTTCTCCTAGCTCATTAAACGTAACCCACCCATCCAATCTCCATATTTGTGACATTGTAATCCTAAAACCCTCACTATTGACTCCCTTCTCAGTTAAGGCCTTCCCCACTATACAATAGTTTCCCCGTCCCTCCTCTTTGGTGTTCTCCTACTTTACATGGAGGCAAGAGCTCTCTTCTTTGGATAGATATAGCCTCTCCCATCGTGTTGCCAAATCCTCTGCCTCCATCAGTGTTTTTACTTTCTGTAGTATTGTATTGTTTTATTGGTTAAACTAATATTTAAGTATTTCTTTGGGTCTACTTAATGGCTTCAAAAGGGGGGTATTCTTCATAAATTGTTTGGTTATTCTCTTCTTTAATCCATTGATTAGTAGTCCTGTTTATAGTTGATTGTTGGTTTGATTTATAGATTTCAAACTATCTAAACAAAGGTATACTGATTTGTATTCCACTTAAGTACTCATAATAATTTTCTTGAATATAATCTATCTCTATTTTTGTAAAAGTTGTGCAAAATATTGATCTTTTCTATTTATTTTCTTCTTTCTTATAATCTTGTTTGAGGTATTCTTGATTGATTTTAAATTCTTCTTTACTCATGGTGTATATTTGGGCATCATCTCCAACTACTTGTGAATATGTTGGAGAAGAATGTTGTTCTTTTACTTATTCAGGATTATTAGAGGTGGATGCCATATCTGGATGATTAACAGTGTATATTGGTGTATCAATAATATTTCCAGGAATAACTTCCCGAAAATGTGTATCAAAATTGTTAGATGTAGCATCAAAGTTTTGAGATTTATTCTGAGAAATTGATGTAAGAACAGATCTGGGTGTATAATAACTAAAAGGTGATGGAGAAGAATAATGTGAATGTGATGTAGATCTTCTAAAAGGTTGAAAACAAATTTGGACAGTTCCGTTCGTTTTTTTATCTATGTATTCTATATCATTTATAGAATTATTTTCTATTTTAGGTAATGAAGTGATATTTTCTAATTGCCATTTATTAGGGAGAGCAATTTGGTTCCAATTAATTTGTTTAGGAATTTGTACACTAAACTTTTGTGTACTAGATTGTAATAATAATATATATCCTTTTGGACTGGTAATGAGAGCTTGTGGCTCTAATGTTGTTTTCATTAGTTTATAATGGACCCAATATGCTACTGTTAAAGGATGTGATCCTTTTATCATATGATAACCGCTTGTTTTAATATTCAATGTTAAAACATGTAGGATTTTAGTATCAAATAATGAAAGTGAATAATTATGATAACAATTAAAATAATTTGGGCCTTGGAATAAATTTGATTCTACCATACCAAGTAAAGAATCATGAAAATTATAGTTTCTCTCATCTCTTACACAGAGTAATACTGAGGTATTTAATCCGCTTCTAGTGAGTGGTTTTATAGCCCCTTGTACTAATCCAATATGTATGAAAGAATATTTCTATTCTTTATGATATTTTATAGCTTCTTTTGATAATAATTGTAGTGATTCATAATCATTATTTAAACTAATTATTTTTTTCTACTGTTTTAATAGTATAATTAGTAAGAAATGATAGTTTAGAAGAAAAAGTGGAATGTTTGTATATTTGATTTTTTGAAACATTAGGAATTGTCTAGTCTTGTAGATTTCTTTCTATATCTATTATACTATAATATTTTTGGTTGATGTTATTAGGTTCTATAGGGAACGTGATGAGATGTCACGATGTGACGGGAGTACGTGAGGAACTGTACTCGTGATGAGTTAGGAGTTGACATAGCAGAATGTTGGGTAACGCGACAAGGTCACAGTGTAGCTCTGGAGCAATCTCGGGCTATGTGACATGACATAAGGCGTAGTTGTGAATGGAGTCTTGTCGTGTTAAGTGTTGGGATGAACTGTCAAAAGGGACGGGTAGCATGAAGAGTCATGCTAGCCGAGTTAAGAGAAGATTGGTATCAGAGTATAGCTCTTGTACCTACGAGCATGTGATCAACATGTATATGTTGATCTTAGGTGATAAAGGGGTAAGGTACCTGTGTAACATGGTGAGACACATGTGCTGGACGGATTCACCATATGTAATGGGTAATCTGTCCTAAGTACAGTTACACGGTGCTTGAGCCTCAGAGTTGGCTTAGAGCCGTGTGGCTTGTATGGATGGGAATGAGGATTTAGTGTGGACTAAGGTGCATGAAGGTAATGACGGGCATATTATCTAGGATTGGGATGCGTGATTCCATCGGTCAGAATCATGCGTCGAATGTGATTGTAAGAAGAGTAAGACGAATGTCTTAGTGTCTTAATCTTAAGGTGAATAATGGGTTCACTTTAGTGGATGAGCACTCGAGACAAGACTTTGACTTGGAAGATGTGGTGACCGTAAGTGGTCCCGAAGGGTTTAACATAGTGAAGGGCACATAAGCGCATGGGATAGAAGGAGAGTGTTCCAAGTATAGCATAGTTCTATTTCTAGTTTAAGTTACTTATGCATTAGATAGAAAATGATGTTAAGGTATGTGTATGCATGTAGGTTGCCATCTGACAAGCACATGAATGGACTGAATGACATGCAAGTAGCATGGAGTCCAGGTAAGTGTTACGTTCATACTCTTCTAGAGTCTTTATAAGATAAAAGAAAATGAAAATGAAAGCTTTTCCTTTATGACGCTTTAAGAAAATACTAAAGACGTTTTAAGAAAGAAAATGCTAAGTGTTCAAAGGTATAAGTATGTACGGCCCCTCCTTGGTAGCCCCTGTTTACGCACCCAAAGTATTAATTGTATACATGTGAATGGATGACTATACGCTGTATCTATTGTATGTATTTTCTAAGAAAATCCATAAACTGATGAAGATGCATAAACTGATGAAGATGCATGAAGGGCATGACAACGGATGTTTTTTATGGATCCTACGAACCGACGCTCTCATGTGCGCCACGGGGTGACGCTCGTGGATGCCATGATTGACGACATTCAAGGTGACGCTTAGGGATGCCACGAAAGCTAACGTTTAAGCCCATGTATGTTCTTAAATGAAGTTTTTCACGAATGAACTGTTAAAGAAAGGATATGACTTAAATGAACTGAAAGACGAAAAGAAGATTTTCGAGCTTATGCCCCAAACGATGTTTTTCTCATGAGAAGAAATGTTTTCTCTCGAAAAGAAAGGACTGTTAAATGAAAGAATGAACTGAATGAAAGCTTTAGCTCTTTCGAGCTGACATGAACAAATGAATACGTGAATGAAAAGAAAGAAAGAAAGAAATGAAAGCATGAATGTATGAAGATACGTAACGGCCACATGAATGAATGAAAACGGTACCAATGAATGGGCAGATTGTAATGCCGGGTAAGTAGTACTGGAAGTGCATCCAGTGCTGCCCCCTATGAAAAGGATTCCCAACCCGTGGCCACAAGCGGAATCCGGGTCTAAAGGAAGACCGCTAACCCCAAACACACGGGACGTAACAGTGTGTACTGGCCTATGAAAGTGATAAGAACGAATGGATGCATGCATGCACGTATGAACGCACGAATGCACGGACCTTTAAGAAATGAAGGCACTAACGAGGGACACATTTTAAAGAAAGGAAAGCCTTTTGAAAGAAGAGCCCCGTCCAGTGACGTTTTCAAAAGAACGCACGTATGCACGTAAACATGCACGAACTCTTGAAGAAATGAAGGCACTGACGGAAGAAACGTTTTACGAAAGGGATGCCCATGTTTAAACTAGAAAAACCCCGTCCAGTGAAGTTTTCAAACGAATGCACGTAAGCACGTATGCATGCACGTAATAGTATGTGCGAATGATGAATGCATGAATGAAAACCTATGTTGTTATATTTTAACTGTATGAAGTAATGCTTACGAGTCTTCGACTCATTTTAGTTTTTATGCATGTCCCTTCCCCCATAGGAACTGCATGATCAGGACAGACACGGCCCATGGGGAAGAGCATGGAAGTCTACGCACGAGTTTTAAACGTAACAGAGGCCTTTTTATTATAAGATTTATGTTTTCCGCTGTAAGCCTCTTTTATTGTCAAAACACATTTTATTTATAAACGGGGAGTCTCGCACCCTGGGTATGTAAATGAAAAGTTTTAAATAGGATGGTAATTCCCGTCGTCCTTTTATAAAAATATTTTGGAAAATGTCCCACCACAAGGATGGGCGTTACAAGTGCTCTGATACCAAAGAATTTAAATTTTTATTTCCCCTATATCAAAAGAAATTAACTCCATAACTATATATACTATATATACTATACTAAAAGTATAGATTAATGTAGTAACTATATATTCATAGATTACTAATCTATATAGATCACTATACTAACAATATAGATTACCATACTAACTATATATACTATATATTACATTGTATACTATACCATATGCATTACTATGTTATATAATTATGTTAAATATATTGTGTAACTATAATATTTTATAGACCATTATTTCAAAAAAAACATATATATATGGTCCACGTTCGAACAAACAAATGTAAGTTCGAATGTGATACAGTGTATGTGGGAACATTTAAAAAAACATTCGAACGCTTTTGGAAAAATGGCGGGACCTTTCCCGCGTTAATTTTATGTCAACATCTAAACGTTTGAACATAGACTAGTTAGGTTTGAACTTTTTTAAAAAAATCGGCGGCACATTTCCTGCATTAATTCTATGGTATTATATGGGAACCTAATTTCGAACAAGTTTGCATGTCAACACTTACATGTTCGAACGATTATGAATTACATTCGATCGTAGACTAGTTAAGTTCGAATGTTTGTGCTCAAATTGGCGGGATCTTTCTCGCGTTAATTCTAGGAAACCTACTTTCATCTACGTTAGAACATCAAAAGTTGCTGCAATAAGTCAAAATATTTGAAAAAAATTATAACACGCCCACACAAATCTAGGGTGTGTTTAAACACATGGGAATCCTATTTGTTCTTATCCCCGAGAGAGAGAAAGAGAGAGCATAATGTGAAGTGAGAGAGAAAAATAGTGCGAGAGAACGAGAGGAGAGGGAGTTAGAGTGAGAGAGAACGAGAGTGGGAGTAAGAGTGAGAGTGAGAGTGATTGTGTTTTTTTTTTTTTGGATAGAAAATCACTTCATTTCATAACGTATAACACCTTAAGACAGGTTACAATAGTGTTTATCAATGAAAATTACATTCTCAATGATAAGAGGAACACTATTCCGCCAAATGATCATATCTTCAATGGACCATGCATGTCTTGCAAGTCGATGAACAACCTCATTTGTTAATCTATTATTTTACTGAATACTGCATTGAGGGAAAGTTTGCATCAAGCTTTTGACATCAGCTACCATAGATCTGATAGCTGCACTCGACTCAGTTGAACTATTAACCTCTTCCACCAGAAACAAGCAATCACTTTCAATAGTCAGATTCGAAAAGCCCATATTCATGCACAATTGTAGTCCCTTCAATAAAGCTACAGCTGCTACTTGTTCTGGTTCTAGATAAACAGACTCAACTCTACTAATTGCCATAAGCACCTCTCCCACATGATTGCACCTCTCCCACATGATTCCTCAAAACAACACCCATTCCAGCTTTATTCAAGTCAAAAAAGAGAGCACCATCAATATTTAGCTTAAGAGAGTCTTGTGGAGGGGGTGACCATCTGTACAATAGATTTTTAGGATTAGGAGAGCCCAAATGATGCCTAATTGATACATTCTTCAATTTCTTTACAAAAGCAAATCCAATAACTTGTTGTGGTGGTAAGGCAATCTGTTCATGAACCATCTTGTTCCTTCTAAACTAAAAGGCCCAAACCATCAAGAATAAGTCAGATAACTCCTCAGTTGAACCTTTGAAAAGAAGGTCCATTGCAGTAGTGATAAAAGAACTGAAATGAGCTTCATTTTGAATGACGGAAAACCTGCAAGTTAGGAATTCATGGATGGAAAGGCATAATATCAAAACATGGCACAAATCCTCCATTTGATGTTGACAAAAATAACATTGCCCCTTAATATCCAGTTTTCTCTTAATCAGATTGACCTTAGTTAGTAAATTGTCTTTACACGCTCTCCAAGCAAAAACCTTAATCTTATGAGGGATTTTTAACTTCAAGAGAGCAGTCCAAAACTTCTTCATCAAAGCATCATTAGAGGACTCCCCACATTCAGGTTCCAAGCAATTCTTAAAGAATTTGTAAGTGCTTTTAATAGAGAAAGTACCTGACTTTGTATGTTCCCACATCCACTGATCTATAGCTCCAGTATGACTAGGGTCCAATTTGATAACAACAACAACAATTTTTTGATTGAATAGTGCTCTGACCTTTGTAAGATCCCACCATTTAGTACTTGGATCAATTAGTGACGAAACTTGGTCCCCCAATTGACAGAGTTGCTCAACACTCTGCTCGGAACCCAGTTCATGTGTCAGGTTTCAAATTCCAGGAATCCAGGCATCATTTAAAATATGGATAGAACTTCTATTTCCCGCATTCCACCTACCCCCTTTCACAAGCAGGTTCTTTGCCTCCCATATTCCTCTTCAAGCATAGGAGGGATTACCTCCAAGAGAAGCTGCCAATAGGTCACCATTAGAAAATTATCTAGCAGCATACAACTTGTGGAATAAGCTCTTCTTATTATGCAATAACCTCCAAGCTTGTTTTGCCAACATAGCCATATTGAAAGTCTCTAGTTCCTTGAACCCCATTCCTCCCACGAATTTTGATTTGCACATTTTCTTCCAACTTAGCCAATGAACCTTCCTCTCTTCATTTTTTCGACCCCACCAATATCTGGCCATCATACTCTCTATTTCAGAACAAATCTTTGTTGAAACAACTCATAGCATAAGATGGGATTGCCAAAGCAACTACTTTTAGAAGGACTTCCCTTCCCCCTTGGGAAAACATAATCCCTTTCCATCCTTGCAATTTGAGCCAAACTCTATGCTTGAGTCCATCAAATGCCCTTGATTTTGACCTACCTACCACTAGGGGTAGGCCAAGATAATTATCATATTGCTTCACATGAGATGAGCTCCACAAGTTCATAATAACCTGCCTGTTATTCTATTCCACATTGGCACTGAAAACCATTGCAGTTTTCTCTCTATTTAGTTGTTTGCCTGAAGCAACTTCATACTGCTTTAACAAAGCTTGCAATTTTACATTTGTATCCACATTTGCAGCACAAAAAATAAAGCTATCATATGCAAATAATAGATGATTTAGCTTAGGGGCCCACGACAAATCTGTATGCCAGGAATAGACTTAGTTATTCCAGCCTCTCTCAATAGACTAATCGACCCTTCAGTAGACAGGAGAAAGAGGTAAGGAGAAACAGGGTCTCCTTGCCTCAAACCTCTTGAAGGAACAATAAAACCAATAGGAGAGCCTTTAATGGAGATAAAAGCCTTTCTTTCCTTTCTTCTTCCTCTTTAAAAAATGTAAAACATCATAGACCACGAGGACATTATCTGTGATGAGTCTTCTAGTTAAGAAAGAAGACTGAGAATCTGAGATCACCACTGGTAATACTTGCTTAATTATATTAGCAATAACCTTAGAAATTAGCTTATATATGACATTACATAAACTAATAGGTCTAAGGTCATTAACTGTTTGGGGACACTTCTTCTTAAGAACCAGGGTAATGAAAGTATGATTAATATCTTGAGGCATTCCACAATGATTCAAAGCATGTAAGACAACAAAAGTGATGGAAGTACCTATGTCAGGCCATAATTTTTGAAAGAAGAGAGGTGACATGCCATCAGGCCCTGGTGCTTTTGTAGGATGCATCTCTTTCAAAGTGTGGAGAACTTCCCCAGCTGTGTATGGTTTAATAAGGTCAGCATTCATCTCAGGTGAGACCTTCCTCTCCATTTTGTCAAGAATAACCTCCTGGTCTCGAGAACCTGCAGAAGTAAACAAAAAAGTGAAGTGGTTAACAATTAATATGTCACAATCCTCCCCTTCCTGCCAGCAGCCCCCTGCATCCATTAGTTTTGATAAGTAATTCTCCTTCTTTCTTTAAGATGCTTTAGCATGGAAACATTTTGTATTTTGGTCCCCTTAGCTAACCATAAAGCTCTTGTTCTTTGTTTCCACATACTCTCCTATCTATCCATCCATTTATGAGCCTCATCTGTAGCTCTAACAATCTCCCTAGTATTTAAAGTTGTTGGGTCTTTATTTTGTGCCAGAGAGAGTTTGAGCCTTGCCTCTTTTAGCTTGACTTGGACCTTGCCAAATCTGGACTTATTCCACCTTTGTAACTTATTGCTACAGCTAGAAATGCAATCCATAACACCTGCATGCCACTTGAAGAGGCAACAGTGAGCCACTCATGTTGAACTATTCTTGAACATTCCACTTTTTCAACCCACATTGCCTCAAATCTGAAAGGTTTAGAACCTCCCCCTCTTGACTGTGCACCTTCTAACTCAATCCATAAAGAGAGATGATCAGAATAAGAGATAGAACCATAGGTGAGTGAGGTTCTATTAAACAGATTACAGCAAGAATTGTTACCAAGGAACCTATCCAGCTTCTCAAAGACCTGAGCCACATCTTGTCTTCCATTGCACCAAGTATATTTTGGACCATAGAATCCAAGGTCCCTTAACTCACAGTCCAGAAACATTAGTTGAAAGTCAAGCATTTGCTATTGTGGTCAATCTCTTCCCCCCCATTTCTCCTGTACTGTTAAAATCCCATTGAAGTTCTCATACACTGTAGCACCCCGTATTTTAATGTATTTTTATTAATTCAAAAATTTATTCTCTTGTTTTAAAATTGTTGGATTTTTAGTTGGTTATTTTTATGATTTTTAATTTTGTGAAAATTATTTTGAAGTGCTTTTTTAAAATTAATTATTGTTATGCATTTAAATTTATTTTCATATTAAATTAACTTATTGTTGGATTTAATTATTTTATTTTACGTAGTTTTTGTGTTTAAATTGTTTTATTTAAATTTATTGTTTTGAAATAATTTTTGTTGGATCATTTTGTGACCCGAGATGTGAGGATTGGACCTCATTTCTTTCCCTTACTTTTTCTTTTTCCCTTTTTCTTTTCTCTTCTTTTTCTTTTCCTTCTTTCTTCTTCTCCTTATTTCTCCCCTGCTTCTCTTCCTCTCCCCGTGCGTTTTCTTCTTCTCCAGCCAGCCATCGCCGTGCACCGCCCTTCCCATTCCCATCCCCACCGGCCGGCGAACACCACCCTTCAATCTCAGCCTCTCTCGCGCCACTGTTTATCCCCACGCACGACGCAAAGCCGCAGCACCTCTTGTGTTCATGCGCCGCCGTCGCACCACCTCCAGCCACCATTTCTTCACCACTTCATCATCGACCTCCTAGCAACCCAATGGACCCAATCCCAGCTCCGATCCATCACCGGTGAAGTACATCCAACCCCATTTTCGATTTGGATATTTTTGGTCTTCAACCACCCTCTACGCCGCCACCCACGGCCAACCACCACCACCACCACCACTAGCTTCACCAATATCCCTAAGCCCTACCTTATCAATCTCGGGGTCTTCGTTTGCACCCATTCAAAAGTGGGTCTTTGAGACCCACAGCCACAGTGCATTTGGCACTGTTTTGTTGCTGCATTGCTGCTTCTTGCAGCTCCATGATCCTTCAAAAATTATTATATAGTGCTGTAAGTATTTTCCTAAATAACTTTTGAGATCTAAATGTATTTTTGTGCTAACTCATTTATTTACTGTGATTGGTTGGTTTTGCCGGACTGAGTCCAAGGAGTATAGGGGTTGGATGGATTGGAAAATGAAGTTGTTTGTGGGATTGGATTGTGTTGACATTTGTTGGTTGTTGGATATTGTTGTCAGGTCGTGTTCATTGCATTTGCACGCATGTTCATGTTTGTAACTGAAAACTGGGTTTTCGCATGATTGCATGCATGTTCATGTATTTATTTGAAAACGGGATTTTCATGTGAGAAATGATTTGAGTATGCTCGAAATGTTTGGATTGACTGGGTTGAGAAAAAGGAAAAGAGACTGTAGGGATGGTGGTAAGCAGGGATGGTGGTAGAGTCCCGCCTGCGAGTCCCGCCTGTGATTCCCGCCTACGGTGCATGCAGTAGGGATGGTGGTATAGTTCCCACCTGTGATTTTCGCCTACAGTGTCTGATAAATGGTTTGGTTTTGTGTAAATCATTTTTTTGGGAAATGTCGGATTTTATGTTTTGGCTAAAATGAAATTTTTAAGCGTGTTGGAAAATAATCATTCTCGGGGAAAATGAGATTTTGGAATCTGTTAGTTGGTTGCTTTAATGCGTTTTTATCTCGAGGGTTGTTTGGACTTTTACTTACCTGCTGTACCGTTTTATGGTATCGCAGATTTTGATGCAGATGAGGATGACGAACCTTAAGCTTTGATTCCGTTGGAGGAGCGACTTGGAGTTGCTCTCGTGTATCAAGATTTGCTTTATTATCTATTTATGTATTTGCCCTTTGTGACATATTTGGGATGACTGTATAACTTTTTTAAAGGTGATTTATTTTGGATACTTGTATTTAAATTTCTAGTACTTAGTTGACTTATTATATTATCCGGTGCGACTTTTGTTGTGCACTTTTACATGTTGCACACACTTTTGGGATGCGTGACCCATGTTGTCATCATCCGGACATCACGATTCTCGCGTCCCTATACGTGGGAGTCGGGGCGTCACATACACTAGCCAGGCCTCCCCAGGATTCCTCTTCAAACTTCTTAACAAATTCCAAGTATCCATTCGTCTTGTAGTATCAGGTTGGCCATAGATACAAGTCAAGTACCAATTGCTTGAATCTTCACTTACCATAGCATCAAAATGTGAGGCTAAGTCAGAATGGACAATGGCACTTCCAACTTCCATAATAATGCAAGGCCCCCACCTCTACCCACAATATCAACTGTTAAGCAACAATTAAAATTTAATCTAAGTCCACAAAATTCCATTTGTGCAACATTAAGTTTTCTCTCTTGCAAGAACAAAACATAAGGATCTTTTCTTCTGATAAGATCAGAAAGAGTACGAATACCATGAGGGTTCCTAAGCCCTTGTTTATTCCAACTTAGGATCTTTATTGAGCTCGGTGGGGCTGTGCACCAGCCACCACCAAAACCTGCGGAATGGGTTCCCCATTCCCATCACGGAGTTTAGCTTTGCTTTTAATTCTTTTAGGAGCTCTAGCTACTTCCAAAGCATTAACAATACCATGATGTCTCTTGGGCTTCCCATGATCACTTATAGATAAGGAATGGTGCACCTAGGACCTCGAGTTCTCCTCCATTTACGAATAGTACTATAGGTAGATAGGTTCTCTTCTTCTGCATTCAAAACATCCTTCCCGCCAGAAGAACAATAGCCTCCCCTATCAAATTGACACAATTACCCCTCTGTTGATCAGTTTCAATGATGTGCCTCGTACCATCCATAGCAGTTACAATTTCCACCTTATCCCGCTGTTGAACAGTTACCACGCTATGCCCTGTACCATCCGCATCTGTTACAATTTCCACCTTATCACTTGAGAACTGGCTAGATAACCTTTGGCCTGTAATTATCTCTCCATTACATACCACCTGTAACGGAATCTGATGATCATTATCACAATTTGATATTTGGGCCCCAATAGCCTCCTCTCCAACGTTATCCTCAATAACTGCTTCTTTCCAATTACCTAGAGAGTCGTTGGCGGCTTGACCTGTAACCTGACCTATCGGAGGTCTGCTGCCTCCCTGGTTAATCTACTGACTACGTATAGGACCTCCATAATCACCAAAATTGCTTGCACGTAGCCAGGGACCATATGGAAAATCATAAACAGAGAACTTTTCCATCAATGGCTGCCATTGATTACATTCCTTATGACTATGGCCAAGGGTGACATAGATGTAGAAAAAATGTAGGAGACGTTCATAAGAGAATCAAACCCATAAGGGATTAGATGAGCCCATACAAACCTTCTTACCACCTAGCAATTGTTTAGTAACATCCAACTTAACTCTGATGCGCAGGTGCTCCACCCAGGCTAGTGCATCATTCTCCAAATCAACCTCCACCACCCTACCAACTTTCTTCCTTACTGTGTTTCCCATCTTCTAGTTCCTAGCCATAATGGGAAGATCGTGAATTCGAACCCAGAAGAGTGCTTCAGGAAACAACACTTGATGTACCTGTTGTGGCCCTTCAACCTCACTTGTGAGAACTAAGTGTTTATCGAATGCCCAAGGGCCCTCTCTGATAACACGTTCTTTATCCCATTGATCATCAAACTCAGCAATGAACAAATTAGCATTGACATCCCAAATGGAAATAGGCCTACCAGGATGCCATAGACGCTTCATAGTACTCTTAAACGCCTCCTTGGTAAAGTGTTTGACAATGAACAGTTTAAACAGCAAACACTTCTCCCTTCTTCCTAGAGCACCATCAAGAGACGCTTTGTCCACCACTATAACATCCTCTTCCTGCTCAGTCAAGGATAGTTGTTCACACATCTTCTCTAGATTAACCTCCATAGCATTCACACACTAATATGAAAGGGGAGCCCAAGATTCAGCCCTGCAGGATGTAGGTAGGGAACCTCTACTCAGGGAGGCCCTCGAGAGGATATAGAGTGATTGTGTGTTGAAGAGAGGTAAGGATTTGTTTATTTTTTATTGTAATTTTTATTATTGTGCTTATTTAGATTTGTTCTTTCGTAAGGAATATTGTGATTTTTTTTTTAACTAACTAGTATTGTGTTTATTTTGAAGGAATATTTGTTGGAGCTTGTTGAAGGTTGTGATTTGTGAAGGGAATTTGTGATTTTAGCTTGATATATTTCTAAACTTGATCGTGTGTTGATATATAATAGATATTGTGATTTTTGTGATTATATTGAAATTTCTTGGAATCTATTGTGATTATTTTGTAAATTTTGTGAATATTTTATGATTTTTTGTGAATATATTATGAATTTTGTAAACGTATTGCGAATTTTGTGAATATATTGTGATTTTTTGTGAATTTTGTGAATATATTCTGATTATATTGTGAATATATTGTGATTTGTGATTATTGTGACACTACAAGAAATCTGGCCTTTCGCAGCGCTCAAAATCGTCGCAAATACCTTTCAGAATCGCTGCATTTGAGCATTTTCGACGATTTATAAATCGCTGCAGCTTCACCAAAATCCTAAAGCCATTTTTAATCAATTTCGGCGATTGGCAAAAATCGTCACAAAAACTACTATTTCCAGCGATTGTTGTCTGCCGGAAATGCTCAAAAAATACAAAAACGACCTTCCGGTGACCTTTAAAATCGCTGAGAACTACTATTTCGGGCGATATGTGGCGTCACAAAACTTAATAAATCGCCGCAAATAACTTATTATTTTTCGCGGCGATTTTAGATCATCGCCATTATGAAGTATTTGCAGCGATTTCATGTCGTCATAAATATATTTCTGCTATGAAGAAATTATTTGCGGTGAGCAAAAATCGCCGGAAAAGATGTTTCAGAAAATTAAAAAAAAAATGCACAAAACAGTACTGTTTTGTGCATTTTTACAAAAAAGATATTATACTATGGATTGCCCTAATATTCTTTTTACATACTCAAAAAAGATCCAAAGTCTGAGCTAGTAAGATGACCAAAATTGGCATGAAGCCTAAAAAAAACCTATTGATCTAAAATGCCACTGCACAAAAAAGGAACCACAATTGTCTTCTACACTAAAATGCCACTGCACTAAAAAACATGGCTGCACTAAAATAGAAGCACATAACAAATGACATGAACCACATTTACATACTCTACCTATCACTGCACTAAAATCACCTACATGTTAAACACATGTAGAGCTCTACCTATCAGCAAAAGCAAGTTCTACCTGCAAGCAAGAAAAGTGTAAGATTAGGATATGTCTTATTTTTATAAATAACTACTTATAACCATATGATAAAACTTTTTCCATTTTTCAAATTATATATAACTCTTCATACATTAATTAGCACAGTTTTATACTTGAATATTATATAGAAAACATATTGATAACTATATATTCCTAAAACATTGAGTATGAGTATGAGAAGGCAATGCTCATGAGTATGAGAAGGCAATGTTCAACCACCAAGCTTGTTTTTTTCCCTATAATTATATTAAATGCTGCAAATAAAGATTAAAAAAATCGAAGAAGACAAACAAAATATTAAATACCACTACACCAAAACATCACTGCACTAAAACAGAACCACATAACAAATGAAGTTTGTAGTGCATGCAGTCACAAAGGCTAGTAGAATGCACAAAACACAAGCTGAACAAAGTTCCAATAAATTAGTTGTCAGCAAGGAAATAAATGATAGCACACAACTTATGTTAATTCACAAAGTAAACGGGATACCTTTTCCAGAAAATATGGTAGGGATGTTCTACTAAATATCTTTTTTCCCTTTGATCCAAGTGAAAGCTGAAAGTAGAAGCATTAAAGTGAGGAGTTAAATGCAGTACAGCTTATAGAGATGTTATTTCCAAGAAGGCACAGCTTAGAGATTAAATGCAGTACATAAGGCTAAGGAAACCATAGAGCAGAAATCTGCAAGTCATATTAGACTTATGGTAAACTGTTTTTCATTTCAAACTATTTATTTCCTACTGCTTCTAGAGCAAGTGACCGTAGACTATGTCCATATTATTGTTAGGTTAAAATAGATCATGAGTAGCTCTAGATAGTAATAGTTTTTGGAAGCATAATAAAAGTAGAATCAAGAAAGAGACTTTTAAGTGTAAGAAAGAAAGAGATAGCTTAAACTATGATTTTTAACTTTGGGGAAGTTCTACTAAATATCTTTTTTCCCTTTGATCCAAGTGAAAACTGAAAGTAGAAGCATCACTTTACGTTAAACAAAGAGGCAAAACCACTTCGCCCCTACATAGAAGCCAAGAAATCAGAATATTATTCCAAAATCCCCATTAAAAGCTATTAAAAGATCTCACTTGTAAATTTATGCAAAACCAGCCACTCATTAAATAGTGTCAAACATAAAGATAAATATTGGAATTTTTATGGATCACAATCTAAGTAGTTCCTCCAGAATCAGTGATTCTACCTCACTATTCTGTTGCACACAGTCACCATACGACTTTTATCTTGATGGTATTCAAGGTGATAGCCTATGAGTTTTAGATATTACTTCCTATATCTCTAGATAGATTGAGCTGGTTAAAGTACTAACATTAATATGATATCCTAGTTTATAAAAAATAAAAACAAAAAGATGCCTAACATTACTGCAGAAGACAACTTTGTGAAATTGTAAACTATATCAGGAAAGAAATACCTGCAATATATCAGCAACACCTGCAGATCTGCATATCTTGTGGCTATATCAGGAAAGCAATACCTGCAATATCCGATTCTGCAGCAATGGCACATTTACAAGCCCATGAGAAAGCATTAGTAGTGTAATCAAAACAGTTTACCATAAAAAGAAAAGAAAATTCCCCATAAAAATGATCTAGGACAGGTAATTGTCTGCAAATATGCGTCATTCACCAGGAAATTTACCTCGTCTACTGCCCTTTTGGAAATAGTTACATGCCTTATCAAAATCTACCACTACTATGCGCTTGTTTATAGTGTTGTTGAGGTACAGGAATTTAATACACTTATAGACTATAGTTGATGCTAAAAACAAAGAAGATAGACTATAGTTGATGCTAAAAAGAAAGAAGATAGACTATAGTAGATGCTAAAAAGAAAGAAGTATAATAGACTAGGGGCTGGAAATTGCTGCTATGATAATAGCTGTAGAATTGTTGGGTTGTTTCAGATGTGCTATGATGCAGCTGCTATTTTGACACTTCTAAAGACTGATTCTTATACAAAGGGTATGCTGAGTTTACTCAAGTATACAATGTTTAAGGTTTGAAAATACTGAGAGTTAAATAGGAATTACAACGTTTCCTCTGTGCAATGAACTTCATTAAGATGTCGATACCAACATTATAATTAATAGGAGAAAAGATAGAAAGATGAGACACCAAAAGTACATATAATGAAATTGTATGATGAATAGCATTAAAAAGCAATCTTTAATGAATGGCTAGCATAATTCATGGTTGTCCAAACGTTGAATACATGAGAATTTATGAGGACCTATCATTAAAACAAGAAAACATTCATATTAATAATGGGAAAATCTGTGACATGTTTTCAAGTTCTAATATTTCTTAATGGGTAATATATCCATACATATGGAGTGCAAGGTGATATGGTCATAGACATTTTTCAGACCTCATGATTGTTTGAGCTGAAATAATAGCATAGGTCATTAACATAATTGCAATTCACTCGAACTTCACCTTCATTCCTAGTAAGAACTTGAACATTTCCAAGCTTTGTCATAGACACCAAAAACAGGTTCTGTTTACCTGAAGGGTTGAGATGCCATTGCTTCTACAAAAGGAGCAGTTCTTGGATCTCGATGGATGATTTACAAATTAGGGATTTCATGCAAAAGTCCATTAATCTATAGTGTGCAAATTAAAAAAATCACCCAAACATTACTAACACCTAATACCCACAACAACATGTACACAAAATGAATCATATAAAAAAGAATTTAAAGAGCAAAAAAGGACATGCTTTCAGATTCAAACATCTTGAAATTAGTCTACAAAAAAGGCCAATTTTTGTAGAGCAACGACCGCGGATGAAGGGGGAGAGATAGAGAAATTAGTTGCAGATATACTTGTGTTGACGGAAGGATATTCACTCCAAGAGTATCGGTTGATTATGCTGCCCTCCGATACTAAAAAATCCCACAAAAAATCACTCCGAGATTTGTAAAGGGAGGAACAGATTTTGTATGGGGAGGAAACCACGACCCTGGCCCGTGTAAAAGCTTTGGGACATAGTCTGTAACACCCCGTATTTTAGTGTATTTTTACTGAATGATTATTTTTATTTATTCAAAAATTATTCTCTTGTTTTAAAATTATTGGATTTTAATTGGATTATTTTTAGGATTTTTAATTGGGAAAAATTAATATTTTATGTGCTTTCTTAATATTTATTTATTGTTGTGCATTTAAACTGCTTTTCATATTTAATTAATTACTGTGAGATTTAATTATTTCAATTTGACTTTACCATTACGTTTAAATTATTTTATTTAACTTGTGGTTTTGAAATCGTTTCCGTTGGATCATTTTTGTTACCCAAGTTATGAGGATTGGACCTCATTTCTTTTCCCTCTATTTTTCTTTTCCTTTTCTTTTCCCTTTCTTCTTTTCTTTTTTCTTTTCTTTTTCTTCTCTCCTGGCCACCTCCCGCGCGCGAGCTTTTTCTCTTTCTCTCTCTCGCCGTGCGTTGGTCTCTTCCCCAGCCCGCCGCCGTGCGCCGGTGGTGATCGACACCGCCCGGCTCCACCGCTTCCCCAGCCACCGGCGACGCCACCCCTCCATTTCCAGCTCCATTGAAGCCGCGGCGTCATTTCGCTCCAGCGCCGCCGTCGCACCACCATTGGCCACCATCTTCCTACCACTTCATCCCCGGCCTCTTGGCAACCCTTTGGACCCAACCCCGGCTCCGATCCGTCACCGGTGAAGCCTCACCAAGTCCATCTCCGATTTCGGCATTTTTTGGCCTAAAACCACCCTTTGCGCCGTCATCCACGGCAAACCACCACCACCATTGGCTTCACCGACCTCTCTAGGCCCTACCCTATCATTTTGGGGTCTTCGTTTGTCTCCGTTGAAAAGTGGGTATTTGTGACCCACGGCCACAGTGTATTTTACACTGTGGTGTTGCTCAGACGTCGCCTTTTTAAGCTTCGTGATCCTCCGGAAATTATCATATAGCGCTGTAAGTATTTCTCCAAAGTATTCTCATGAATTTTATGTATTTTTGCACTAACGCATTTCACTGTATTTTTTTGGCATGCCGGACTGAGTCCGAGGAGTACGGGGGTCGGATGGATTTATGATTGGAGTTGTTTGGGTTGGGTTGATTGGATTGGTTATTGGTTATTGAGGAATGTGGATTTGTGTTGGTACATGTGCATATCATTATTTCATGCATGATCATGTTTGTAAAGGAAAACTGGGTTTTCGTGTATTGCATTCATGTTCATGTGTTTATGAAAACTGGATTTTCATGTGAGAATGGATTTTGGGTGCGTGTGTATCACGACCCCAAGCCGAGATGGGGCATTATCTCGGTGGAGCTCCTCTGGTTACTCGGGAGCGGAATAAACTGAGTAACGTCCCCTGGATTGTTGCTGGGCGACAATGGGATCGGACGAGAGATTCGTGCCGACTCCGTGGTCCTTCTGCTGGCGGGGACTAGAGGATGTCTGGCCATGTACGCGCTGGGCGCGGAACTGGGCATCGCTCGTTGCGTAGTGGGTGCTCGGCCATGAACTCGCTGGGCGCGGAACTGGGCATCGCTACGAAGCCAGGACGTGCGGATGGTCCCTAGGGGAGGCCATGGTGCATAGAGTATTGACGGATTAAATGGACTATTTTCTGGGAAAATAGTGTGAGTTGGATTTTGTGTAAATCATTTTCTGGAAAAATGTTTTACGGATTATTTTTGGGCCAAATGGGATTTTGGCGTGTGTTGGAAAATTATCATTTTCGGGGAAAATGATGTTTTGAGGAAAATGCATATTTCATCATATGCATGCATGTTAGTTGTATTAAATGCATTTTATTCCTGAGATTATTTTTGGGTTATACTTACCTGCGGTACCATTTTGTGGTAACGCAGATTTTGATGCAGATGAGGAGGAGGAGGGCGAGCCTGAGGAGACGGCTCTGCCCGAGGAGTGATCTGGGATCACTGTTTATTGTTATTTTATTTTACCCTTCTGTATTTTCGGGACATGTGTTAACTTTATTTTGGGATGACTGTATATTTTGTAAACCCTTTTACTGATGTTTACTTGTATTTAAATTCTGGTACTTAGTTGACTAATCCGCTGCGTTGTTTTTGTACACTGTCGCTTGTACACACACTTGGGCACGTTTCGTTGGGATGTGTGACCGTGTTGTCATCATCCTGGCGTCTCGATTCCCGTGTTTCCTTACATGGGGGTCGGGGGCGCCACAGGTGGTATCAGAGCAGTTCGGCTCTGGGTAAAACCACATGTCCCATAGGTGCAGTACCAGAAAGTTTTAAAAGTTGTGATTTGAAAATTATTTAATTTAAAGTTTGTGGTTTTATTGGTTTTATTTAGTTATTGTATATTACTTGTTTGTTTATTTATTTTATTGATTTATTTTATGGTATGTTATTTTATTGTTTTAATCATTTTATTGTGAGCTCCTTCATTGATTTTATGCATTTTGTCGTATGCTATTTTATGTATGAAATTTTATTTGTTATGATTTGATTTTGTTTTGTTTTGTTTTGTTCGGAATTGAAAAGCGGGTTAAGGATTACGCTATGACAGGAAGATAGTATGACTGAGAAGGCCATTCTTAGGCTTGAATATTTGATGTAGTAGGCTTGAACTCTTGGTGATTGGTTTGTTTTAATATCGAGGCTCGAACATCATGGTCAGGGTGAACTTTTTGGAGTAGGAATTCGAATTGCTGCTAAGGAGGGGAATAATTTTAAATTGCTTAGGATAATTAGGGTCTTAGGTTCCGTAGAATTTATGTAATGAGTTTTTGGGGTAGGAGGTTGTAAGTTCAACAAATTTCAAGGTTAGATTTATGATAAGTTCATCTGAGGTTTGAGGCTTCATAGTTTTTAGGAAATAAGTTATGAGATTTAAGGTGGTAAGTTCAACAAGCAATTAAAGGATTACTTAGATTAGAAGTTTTCGATCTTGCCGACCTTGATAAGCAATTTGATAACATTTGGAGTTTTAGAATTTACAAGTTTTATAGGGTGAATGTTTTAGATTTGAGGTCATCGATTTTAAGGATTTCGGAAAATGATTTTTATTTTGTTTAAGGTTTTAGAATTACAAAGTTGAAGGACTGAATTAAAATAGGATTGATGAGAGTTGAGTTACTGAGATGAGAATTTTTTTTTTTTTTAGGATAATTTCTTTGGAACTGAAGGGAATTATCTAGTTCGTGTATTTTTTGAGGATTGAGAATGTTGATCTAATTCGAAAGATTATTGCTTTTAGCTCGATGTTTCAGTGATAGGTTGAGGATTTAATCTATATCAATTTTAAGGATGATAGATGGTGTGGATGTAGGAAATGATTCTTGTTGATTTCGAGGATATAGGTCTAGTGATGGAAATGGTAATGATGATCATCTGCACGTTTGGAGGATTATTGGTTTTGGCTAAGGGTGCGTGACATTGATGTATAGTAGTGGTGAGTGGTTATGGATTTTGGAGAGTATAAGTCCTAGTCTCATTTTGGTTTGGAGGAAGAGACTTTGGTAGGTGTTGAAGAGGAGTCGACACAATAGTGGTAATTTAAGAGACCTTGGCTTGGAGTTTTTGGTGAGTTGATCGAAGTGTGCAGTTGAAGTGGGTTACTCAATGAAGCATGGTTAGGAATAGTTATTGTGATTATCTTCAGGAATTAATTGTGACTTGAGTTCACCTAGGAATTTAAATTTTTGAGGTTATACTTTCTTTTGGAAATTGAGCATCCATTTGGTTGAATTAAGGACATTGTTATTTAACTGGAAGAGAGATTGTTGGGACATCATGTATGGTGTATGATAAGATCTTCGAAGTTGAACCTTAGGTATCAACAGTGGATAAGATGATCAAGTATGCGGTTAATAAAGCAATAGGATCCTTGGGTGCTTTGCAATGACTTTTGGTGGATTGAAGATTTGAGCAGTATGGTTTGCCTTGAGGTTTAATAGTGAGGTACTATTGAAGGAACTAGTTGTGTTAATGCTAGCTTGTAGGAGTAGAGATAAGTGGGTGAGTTACCAAGAAGGTTTTGATAATGTTTTGGTGTAGTCTATGGTGGTTCGTAGTGAGTTTAGTCACCGCTAGATTAGATGTTGTTCAGAATGTAAGTGATGAGCTTTTGGGTTTAGATTGTCAGGTAGAAGTTTATAGGCGCTCTTATTGGTTGGTTGGGTTGGAAATCGAGCCTTTTAAGGTATGTTCCTTATCGTAGATGAGGTGGATGTATTTTGGATTGAGATTGCTTATTTTCAATTTGGGAAGCTGAGGTTGTTTGAGTTTGGGTTTCTGTCAATGATCATGGATGTATTTTATGGTATTGATTTTGATTAAGGTTGCGAGAGTTAATTGAGGAATTTGAGTTATAATTCGTGGTTTTTGGAAAGGGAGTATTTTTCTACCAAGATGTGATAAGAGTTTTTGGTCAATAGGAATGGAGCCACCTTGTACTCGATGGTGTTAGTTTCATGAGAACATAAGTTTTATGCATGTGGCGAATATCAGAGTGCGCAGCAGAAGCGTGGTATTTTCGGTTGTAGTCAGGAGTTCAGATTGTGCTGATTTTGGAGAATTAGTGATGACTTGAATTTTGACAAGATACTTGTAATTGGAGATTAATCATTTAGTTGTGCAATTTGTTATTGATGGTTAACTTTGGAAGTGGCTATTAGGTTACCAAAAGTAGAATTCAATGGAGGGTTAGAAGTTGTAGCATAGGAGTTGATTGAGGTTGGCACATAGTATTGTAAGGGCTATTGATCATTGGAATTTTCTAGATGTGGTATTAAGGTTCTCGAGGAAATGAGATTTTGGATAGTATAGTCACCCTGGGAATATTGGTTGTGATGTGCCACTGGGAGACTAATACGAGTATGTTGGATATCACTTTGTTTATTGAGAAATGTGACACGTGTCGTCGAGTGAAGGCTGAGCATCAAAGACCTGCTGGTAGACTTCAACCTCTCCCTATTCCAAAGTGGAAGTGGGATGATATTTCTGTGGATGTTGTAGTGGGTTTGCCGAGGAACCGTAGTGGAAAGAATTCAATTTGGGTGATTGTTGATCGGTTGACCAAGAGTGTCAATTTCTTGCCTGTTAATAATACTGACTCTTTGGGTAAGTTGACTCGGTTATATGTCAAGGAGATAGTGCGTTTGCATGGAGTACCCAAGAGTATCGTGTCAGATCGGGACCCGCGGTTTACGGCCCATTTTTGGAAGAGCTTGCAGGCGGCTTTAGGCACTAAGTTGAAGTTTAGTAGTGCATATCACCCTCAAACAGACGGTCAATCAGAGCGTACTATTCAGACTCTGGAGGATATGTTGCGGTCTTGTGTCATGGGATTTCAAGGGAGTTGGGAGAATCATCTGCCGCTTATTGAATTCTCTTATAATAACAGTTTTCATTCTTCCATTCAGATGGCCCCGTAAGAAGCTTTGTATGGAAGGAAGTGTAGATCACCCTTGTGTTGGGATGAAGTCGGCGAGAGTAAAGTAATTGGGCCTGAGATAATTCAAGAAATGAAGGACCAAGTTCAGTTTATAAGGACTAAAATGGCAGAAGCGCAAAGTCGCCAGAAGAGTTACGCAGATACAAGAAGAAGAGACTTATCCTTTGAAGAAGGTGATTGGATTTATCTTAAAGTCTCTCCTATGAAAGGTGTTAAGCGCTTTGGTAAGAAAGGAAAGCTTAGTCCAAGATTTGTTGGCCCTTTTCAGATCGTAGAGAAAGTTGGGCTTGATGCTTATAGAGTTGCCTTGCCGGATTATTTTGGGGATGTTCATGATGTGTTTCATGTGTCTTCGTTGAAGAAGAGTTTTGGACAGCAAGAGCCACGTTTTGTTGACCCTGAACGCATTCAACTTCAGCCTAACCTTACTTATGAAGTTGCCCCGACGCAGATCGTGGATCGGAAAGAGCAAAGATTAAGGTCCAAGACAATACCTATGGTGAAAGTGTCATGGGGTGACCCGTTGGCTCAAGATTTCTCTTGGGAAAGAGAAGCCGACATGAGGGAGCATTATCCTTACTTGTTTGTTTGATTTTGATGGTATGTTCTAAGTATGCTCTCGGTTGAATCTTGTTCCTGTCTTAGTTTAATGTTTGACCTTGCTAATTTCAAGGACGAAATTTTTTTTTAAGGGGGGGAGGATGTAACACCCCGTATTTTAGTGTATTTTTACTGAAGGATTATTTTTATTTATTCAAAAATTATTCTCTTGTTTTAAAATTATTGGATTTTAATTGGATTATTTTTAGGATTTTTAATTGGGAAAAATTAATATTTTATGTACTTTCTTAATATTTATTTATTGTTGTGCATTTAAACTGCTTTTCATATTTAATTAATTACTGTGGGATTTAATTATTTCAATTTGACTTTACCATTACGTTTAAATTATTTTATTTAACTTGTGGTTTTGAAATCGTTTCCGTTGGATCATTTTTGTTACCCAAGTTATGAGGATTGGACCTCATTTCTTTTCCTTCTATTTTTCTTTTCCTTTTCTTTTCTCTTTCTTCTTTTCTTTTTTCTTTTCTTTTTCTTCTCTCCTGGCCATCTCCCGCGCGCGAGCTTTTTCTCTTTCTCTCTCTCGCCGCGCGTTGGTCTCTTCCCCAGCCCGCCGCCGTGCGCCGGCGGTGGTCGACACCGCCCGGCTCCACCGCTTCCCCAGCCACGGGCGACGCCACCCCTCCATTTCCAGCTCCATTTGTGCCGCCGTTAGCCGCCACGAACCCATTGAAGCCGCGGCGTCATTTCGCTCCAGCGCCGCCGTCGCACCACCATTGGCCACCATCTTCCTACCACTTCATCCCCGACCTCTTGGCAACCCTTTGGACCCAACCCCGGCTCCGATCCGTCACCGGTGAAGCCCCACCAAGTCCATTTCCGATTTGTACATTTTTGGCCTTAAAACACCCTTTGCGCCGCACCCACGGCAAACCACCACCACCATTGGCTTCACCGACCTCTCTAGGCCCTACCCTATCATTTTGGGGTCTTCGTTTGTCTCCGTTGAAAAGTGGGTATTTGTGACCCACGGCCACAGTGTATTTTACACTGTGGTGTTGCTCAGACGACGCCTTTTTCAACTCCGTGATCCTCCGGAAATTATTATATAGCGCTGTAAGTATTTCTCCAAAGAGTTCTCATGAATTTTATGTATTTTTGCACTAACGCATTTCACTGTATTTTTTTGGCATGCCGGACTGAGTCCGAGGAGTACGGGGGTCGGATGGATTTATGATTGGAGTTGTTTGGGTTGGTTTGATTGGATTGGTTATTGGTTATCGAGGAATGTGGATTTGTGTTGGTACATGTGCATATCATTATTTCATGCATGATCATGTTTGTAAAGGAAAACTGGGTTTTCGTGTATTGCATTCATGTTCATGTGTTTATGAAAACTGGGTTTTCATGTGAGAATGGAATTTGGGTGCGTGCGTATCACGACCCCAAGCCGAGATGGGGCATTATCTCGGTGGAGCTCCTCTGGTTACTCGGGAGCGGAATAAACTGAGTAACGTCCCCTGGATTGTCGCTGGGCGACAATGGGATCGGACGAGAGATTCGTGCCGACTCCGTGGTCCTTCTGCTGGCGGGGACTAGAGGATGTCTGGCCATGTACGCGCTGGGCGCGGAACTGGGCATCGCTACGAAGCCAGGACATGCGGATGGTCCCTAGGGGAGGCCATGGTGCATAGGGTATTGACGGATTAAATGGACTATTTTCTGGGAAAATAGTGTGAGTTGGATTTTGTGTAAATCATTTTCTGGGAAAATGTTTTACGGATTATTTTTGGGCCAAATGGGATTTTGGCGTGTGTTGGAAAATTATCATTTTCGGGGAAAATGATGTTTTGAGGAAAATGCATATTTCATCATATGCATGCATGTTAGTTGTATTAAATGCATTTTATTCCTGAGATTATTTTTGGGTTATACTTACCTGCGGTACCATTTCGTGGTAACGCAGATTTTGATGCAGATGTAGATGAGGAGGGCGAGCCTGAGGAGACGGCTCCGCCCGAGGAGTGATCTGGGATCATTGTTTATTGTTATCTTATTTTACCCTTTTGTATTTTTGGGACATGTGTTAACTTTATTTTGGGATGACTGTATTTTTTGTAAACCCTTTTACTGATGTTTACTTGTATTTAAATTCTGGTACTTAGTTGACTAATCCGCTGCGTTGTTTTTGTACACTGTCGCTTGTACACACACTTGGGCACGTTTCGTTGGGATGTGTGACCGTGTTGTCATCATCCCGGCGTCTCGATTCCCGTGTTTTCCTTACATGGGGGTCGGGGGCGCCACAGTCCTTGAGTAATTAAGTTCATCCCAACACTTAATCAAAGCTAAAAAATCCTTAATCACTAATATGTTTAAAACCGATTCATGCTAGATGATCAAAACAAGATAGATTTAAAACCTATCATGACATGCTTCTAATCACAAATTTAACCTTCCATAATCATGTTAGGATATTGATAGATCATATCAAATCATGCATAGGACATGCCATAGCTAAATTTCCAATTAAAAACATTCAATCACTCAAACCTTCCTTTAATTGACCCGGTTTTGCATTAAGCATCATAATCTTCACAAAACTCAGCCAAATTTCGTACCAACACTTGGAAACAAAGCTTGACATGCTAATTAAGATCAAAGAAAGAAAACTTACAAATTTCGTGGCCTTCCAAGCACTCTAGACTGCCTTACACAAGAACACTCAAAAACTCACCAAAACTCACTCGGTTGCACTCTTTTGATCTCTAAGAAGGGGAAATGCTTTCAAGGCTTAAGATGATGCTTGGAGTTGTGGTGTGGATCAAATGAGAATGGGAGGGAAGTATTTATAGGTGGCCAAGGTGATGGGAACCAAGGTGGGCTTAATCTTAAAGATATATTGCAAGTTCCAGATGGGCCAAATACAACTTCAAGGGCTAAATGATGAAGATTCAACTTTGATTCATTTGATAAGCTATGGAAAGGGCAACAACATGACTTAAAGGATTTGGGTACTTGAAGGCTTTCAACTTATTTAAATCATTTAAAGAACTTATTTTATTAGTTTAGAATAATTGGGTTTATTATAGGAAGCACTTAAGGGGCCTTTGCAAGGGCATGTTGGGAAAGTTATTATTTCATCGAACTAGGGTTAGGGTTACTATAGCCGAGTTACTGTATTTAACATGAGGCAACAAAGTGTATTTAAACTAAAACCTAATTAAAACCCTAGCCAAAATAATGCCCCATCTTCCAAAAATACCCCTGAGTGAACAGTGTCGCGGCTACTGTACGGCGCTACAGTACTCGGCTACAGTAACCCTAACCCTAGTTCAATAAAATAATAACTTTCCCAACATGCCCTTGCATAGGCCCCCTTAAATGCTTCCCATAATAAGCTCAATTATTCTGAACTAATAAAATAAGTCATTTACAAGAATTAAATAAGTTGAAAGTCTTCAAGTCCCCAAGGCCTTTATGTCGTGTTGTTGCCCTTTCCATAGCTTACCAAAGGAATCAAAGCTGAATTTTCATCATTTAAGCCCTTTAACTTGTATTTGACCCATCTGGAACTTGCAACGTATCTTTAAGACTATGCCCACCTTGGTTCCCATCATTCCCCCTCTCCTCAAAAGGATTCGACCTCGAATCTCCACCTGGATTAAAGGGAAAAATGTTAGTAACATTATCATTGATTTCATATGCATTATCAATAATTTGTTCAAGAATTTGAGGACATCCATCCAAGCAACTCCTGTTGTCAACAGATAAAGACATTAAATCTAAAGGAGTAAATAGATTAAGTTTATAAACAATTTCAAAATGAGAATATAAAGTGGTAGTATGCATGGTCCTGTTATATACAAACTCTATAAATCCATCCATAACCACAAAAAGAGAATTTCTACTCCTTTCTTTCCTAGGCAGCCCCAAAACAAAGTCCATAGATATGTCTACACATGACTCACTAGGAATAGGTAAGGGCGTATGCAACCCATGTGGCAAAAGTATAAATTTGGCCTTTCTGCATGTAATACACCTGCCACAAATACAATTGACATCTCTCTTCATCTTAGACCAACATAAATGTTCATGCAAAATGTCTAATATTTTCTTGGCACCAGAATGACTACTCCAAATATATGCAAACTCAATGAAGGGCAAATGATAGTCCCACAAACGCTCATGCAACAGGTCAATGTATGGCAAATGATACTCCCACAAATGTTCATGCAATACATCAATGAATGACAAATGATACATCCACAAACGTTCGTGCAACAAGTCTTTGAAAGACAAATGATATTCCCACAAACATTCATGCAACACAACAAAAGTCTTCCTTACACCAAGGTTACCCAACAAACCACCATGTCCATCACACACAAGCAACTTAAGCATAAAACTAGTAGGCACACAAAATCTATTCTTTCTAAACAAGTACCAATCTAGTTTATAGAACTTACCAAATGATACTTTCTCACATGTTCCATACACACTAGCAAAGTCATCATCATTAGCATGCAATTCCTTATCATATTCAAGTTTCAACAATTTTGCATCTAAAATGAAGATAAGTACATACCTTCTTGCTAAAGCATCAACCACAAAAGTTTCCATACCTTGTGTGTATTTGAATACATGAGGAAAAGTCTCAATACAATCCTCCCGCTTAGCACGCATTATAGTCAACAATTTACCTTGTCCCTTTAAGTGTGTCAATGATTCATGTTCTTCTGAGAAAGGTCGGTTAGGAATTGTTGCACCTGGCACAAAATCAAAGTAGTGCTCTATCTCCCTAATGGGTGGCAATCCACTAAATACACCACTTGGAAACACGACCTCATATCCCTGCAACAAAGAGACAACAATATTAGGCAAACATACGTCAAGTTCGTTAGGATTAAGACTTGCCTTAGCATAAAAACTCACTTTTCTCTTTGTTTTTCTCTCACTTTCTTCACACTCTCTTTTCTTTCCACTCTCTTTTTCTTTTTCACTCTCTTTTTCCCTTTCACACTCTTTTTTCTTTTCACTCTTTTTTTTTTCTATCACTCTCGTTTTCTTCATCTTTTTTTGTACTCTCGACCTCACAATTATTTTTCAACTCAGTCTCTCTTATGCTTGAGGTCTTATTCTCACCCTCTTGTTTTTTCTCTCTCATTTTTCTCTCCTTCTCCATTTCAACCACTATTTCTTTTCTTCTCAATCCCATCTTCACTCTTGCTTTTCCGCTCAATCTCACTTTCACTTTCACTCTGACCTTCACTCTTACTTTTCAGCTCATTCTCACTTTCACTCTTGCTTGTTTGCTCAATCTCCTTTTCAATTTTTCTTTTTTTATCACTCTCACTTTTACTCATTCTTTTTTTATCACTCTCATTTTCACTCTTTCTGTTTTGAACAACCTCACATTTCAGCTTCAATTGATCCCCATGGACCTGTGTTGGAGTTAAAGGAGCAAGTTTGATTGTTTTTCCATCTTTTTCAAAACTGTACATGTTCCTTAACCCATCATGGATCACGTTCCTATCATACTGCCATGGCTTCCCCAACAAAATATGACTAGCAGGCATAGGCACTACATCACAAAGCACAATATCCTGGTATTTTCCAATTGAAAAAGAAACTAGCACTTGCTTATTTACCCTAACCTCCCCACAATCACTCAACCACTACAATATGTACGGTCTAGGGTGTTTCAAGGTACATAAATTCAATTTCTCAACTAAAGTAGTGCTAGTCAAATTAATACAACTCCTCAAATCAATGATCATACTACATACCTTGTTGTTGATGTGGCATCTAGTATGAAAAATATTCTCACTCTGATGCTCTGCTCTATATCATCCATCTTAATTTGTGTATTGAGCGCACGCCTAGTAACTAGAGCATCACCAATCTCTTCTTTCTCATGCCAATTTTTAACACTAGACTCACGTCGCCTCCTATCTCTCCCACCTTGCAGATTTCTAATCATAGCTTCTTGATTATCCATACTATCCCTCACTTCACCCAACACTAAGTTCAACCGCTCAAACTGTTGTTGCATGGCTTGCAACACAAAGGATGAGTTCTCTTCCACACCTTTTGATGATGAGTCACTTCTATGAGACATCATAATATGCTGCACAAAAAGAATGTTAGTGAAAAACCTCACACACTCCCTTACGTGTTTACACTCGAATAATGACACTCCACTCGTGTTTCACTCTTAATGGCTTTTTCCCGATAATAGTCTCACACCCTCTTGCCTTTTACCTCAATAGCTTTTCCGCTCAAGTTCTTTAAGAACTAGTTGAACTAAATCAAGACAATACAATCTTGTATTATTCCAACCAGTAATATAGATCAAAGAAACAAGGAATGAAACAAATGACACGAGACTCAAGGAATTTATACGAGGGAAAGAGTAATTATAAAATAAGATACCAACTAGAAAGATGTATTCAGCTCCTATGATGATAAAAACTCAATCAACAAATACTTTCTTTCTCTTTGTTGTAACTATGTAGCAACGTTGAATACGCCACCTTCTCTTTTCTTCTTCTTCTTCTTTCTGTTTTTTTTTTTTTTTTTTTCGAATTTTTTTTTTCTTTTCTTTTCCTTTCTTTTCTTTTCTTTTCTTTTCTTTTCTCTACTTCAATCACAAGCAGCAATATTCGATTGTGAAAATCAAGCAATTGAATTCAAACACACAAGCATAGACAATGAAGTAGAAGGGAATCAATGGAACGACACTCCAAGCAATTGACAAACTCAGAGATGCAAGAAATCCTAGAATTTTGAAACCCTAGGAGATGCAAATTTCAGCCAAACCCAAAACCCTAAGAATTTCGGCAGCCTACTTTTTGTTTCTATTTTTTTTTTTTTTTTTTTGGCAACCCTAGAACAATGAAGCCCTAGAATTAAATTTAAGAATGCTAGAATTAAAAGATAGAATCAGACCTGATTGGAAACCTTGCTCTAGATACCAAATGATATGAACCCGCGGGAATGAAATCCCTTGAACCCACAGTCAATTTGAAAACTCCCCAAGAAAGCCAAAATCAAGTCAATGGATGAAGAACCTAGACCCGATGAGAACTCGTTTCAAGAACCTAGATTATATTAAAATCTAGACCCGTTGAAGAACCCGTCTCAAGAACCCAGATTACAAAGGAGGAACGCCACAAAGGTTGTGATTTACCTTTGATAAGTTCAAAAGTTCAATTAAGAACAAGAGGAGTAAAACTCAACTCACAATGAATAAATTCATCAAATTTCATAAGCTTCATAAACTGATTAGAATGAGGCTACATAGAGTATTTAAAGCAAAACCTAATTAAAACCCTAGATAAAATAAAACCCCATCTTCCAAAAATACCCCTGAGTGAACAGTGCCGCGGCTACAGTACGGCGCTACAGTAACTAGGCTGCAGTAGCCCTAACCCTAGTTCAATAAAATATTAACTTTCCCAACATGCCCTTACATAGGCATAAACCCAATTATTCTAAGCAAATAAAATAGGTCCTTGAAATTAATTAAATAAGTTGAAAGCCTTAAAGTGTCCAAAGCCTGTAAGTCATGTTGTTGCCCTTTCCATAGCTTATGAAATGAATCAAAGCATAATCTTCATCGTTTAAGCCCTTGAACTTGTATTTGGCCCATCTGGAACTTGCAACATATCTTTAAGACTAGGCCCACCTTGGTTCCCATCACTAACCTTCATTTCCTAAGGGCTTGGTTCAAGATTTTTCTTGAACTAGGCCCATGAATGCACTTGGGTCCTAAAAAGCCTCACCAAAATTACTAATGGGCTTCCCTCTCTAATCCTTAGCTCATTAACACTAAGTACCAATATTAATGCTAATCCCACTATCAACCTTAATGAAAGTGATTAACAAAAAAAAACCTAATCTAGAGTACTTAAGGGTTAATCAAGAGTTAATTAAGCGGAGTGTTACAAGAAACTCAGTGGACCTGATGGTGTTATGTTACATATATATGCATTTCTTTTTTTATTTGATAAATTTGGATGCCAAATGGATTGATGATTTCACGTTTTGGTACTTTTGGCACCTGTTGTCTGGCATTTTATTTATTGGAATGTGTTCTTAAATAGTTAGTGGACAGCATTAATATTATGTCTACAATTTTCTGGTTTAATCTTGGTGCATATTATCATGTCTCTGCACATAATTACCTTGGCGTGCCAATAGGCAAGCAATGCTTGTTAAGAACCTCAATGTACTCATTATGCAGTGAAAACGTGCAAACGATTAGAGTGCCAATTCTTTTGAAAGCTATCTAATTCCGGTGTGTTTACATTTGGACATTGTGGACATTAAAGTGTTTTTTGGGTTAATTGTTAATGTTATTAATATATTTCCGATGTATGACTTTTTGTGTATGTTTACAAACAGTACGCTCTCCAATGTTAGAGAATGGATGATGACAATAGTTCAACGGGAAGTCCACCAACACACGTTAATGTCGATGGCAAACATGTTAGCTATTGGACTAGAGGGAGTGATAGTGATGATCGGGTCTCATGGAGGCAATAGATGTCGTCTGCTTAATTAGGATCCTGACCTCTCGACAAGGAAGGAATTGCCCAATGCATCAACATAATATAGACCTCCGTAAAGATCAATATATTATACAAATTTTGAATGGACATCCTGATAACTGTAAGGACTTGTTTCGCATGGAGGTACCCACATTCCGCGCATTATGCTCATTGTTACGTACAAATCACTTGTTGCATAATTCTAGAAGATCAGTGACGGTGGAGAAATCTCTAGCTATGTTTTGTGTGCTTGTGGGCCACGAACAAGCCCAATGCATTCTTGGGGACATGTTTCAACATTCAACATACACAATTAATAAACATGTGAAAAGGGTGATACATGCACTATGTGAGCTTAGGAGACATTTGATTGCGCCAACACACAGAGACAGTGTGCACTCCTATCTCAAGCAACCACCGAAACTTTCATTGGTTTCAAGTAAGAAATCTTCATGTAAATTTCCTTTCCGAAAGGAAATTGGAATTAACTTCATTTAGTAACTTCGAGATCAGAATAAACATATCAAAGGTAGTTCAAATTAACGATTTTATTTTTGATTTGATAGGGATGCATTGGTGTGATAGATGGCACCATAATGGACGCGATGTACCAGCTGAGGTACGTGAGGCATATCAAAACCAGAATGGGAGAATCACCCAAAATGTATTGATTTGAATATGAAGTTTACATTTGTATACATTGGATGCAGTGATTCATCTGCCCATTTTCCATGGCTGCCCGAAGGTAAACATCTTATAATATTTACTTTCTATTTTTTACCCTTGGAAGTGATTTGTTTTTCCCTTTATAAATATTGAACTGTGTGCTTTGGATTTAAATGGATCTCTCAGATAAGTATTATCTTGTTGATTATGCTTTCCCATGCACTAAGGGATTTCTACCTTTATCCAAGAGAAATGCACGAGTGATTGTCACAACTAGCGTAAATTTTGAGGGTATAAATATTATTTTAATTACCACCACTCATCAATTCGTAATATCATAGAATGCACTTTTGGTGTGTTAAAAGAATGCTTTAAAATTTTGAAGTTAATGTCTGCATATTCGGTTGGGAGGTAATGACTCATTATTACAGTATGTTGTGTGCTACATAACTTCATTCCAACGGTGACTTTTGATGACTGGATATTTCAGAACTGCAGGGTGTAACTCCCTGTTATTGAGCATGAGGTTGGTGACGAGACATCCTCATCTCGTAATGTGGATATGACGACTGAAGCAGGCCAAGCTATGGCTATAATAAGAGATGCGATTGTCATTCCTATGTGGGCAGCTAGGGGTGGCCATTGATGGTGTAATTAAAATATCGGCATATATGTAATATAGCATTTTTTGTGATGGTGTACTTTGTTATTGTTCCTATAGGTATTTCATACATTCCAAAAATTAATACCGGTATGATTGGCGCTTCCAATATAAATATATCATGACATTACTTGATTTTGTAATTACAAATATATAAAATTGTAGGTTTAACGTAAATAAATTATGTAATACAAATTTAATATATAGAATATTGAAGTGTCAAACAATGATGAATTCTTAAATTACCAAATCAGAAAAGTAAACTTGAGTTTTCCAATTTTTCACGTGTTGTCCATTATTATATAATATTTAATAATAAGAAAAGTTACTTTTTGGTGCATTTGCAATTTTTTGCTGAATGCCTGTATAAAAAATAAGTTTTCTTTAGCCCCATGGAAGAAATTATATTTCTGGAAACATTACATGTTTCTTGATTGGATCACAAGTAGACGTTGGTAAATTTTTTTTTTTAGGACGTTAGGAAGTTTTTGTAGTGACATCTCCACGTCGAATTGATATACATTACAAATTAAAAAATATATAAAATATTTTTAAATATTAATTATTGATATTATTTAATACAAAACTATTAAATTATTTGTTCCTCTTTGGAACGGAAATTCCTAAGTTATGGGTTTAACGGCAGCCAATAATATTTTATAGTAAACTTATTTGATTTTCTTATGCCCTAGTTAATGAGAGTGGAGAGGCTTCTTCTATGTATTTTGAGTTTGGAATTCTGGACATGATCATGTATTTTGGGTTTGAGTTTCAAATTCTTCTATGCATCTGGACAATGTTCATCATGAACAGGGCTTTTGCTATGATCAGGTGGCGGATGATACGAAGTTGATGCTGAACTCTCTAAAATATAATGATAATGCTCATTACAAAAAGATTCTAGATACATTCCAAAAGTACTAGTTGGGAGCATTACAAAATCTAATTACAAATGGCCTAATAACCATAGGCTGTTAGTGATGGCCAACATACATAATTCTTGTTCAAATATATAATATAATTACAGCATAAATCACAATAAAATAGAACCATGACAATAATAAAACTTTTAAGGTTCCCTTGAACTTCTTTTCCATAGTTTTAAATTTTGCTTCTTCAGCCATTACATGTTCATAATTGATCTTGTCGTTTCTTCTTTGAGCTAATTCCAACGTCATTTTGCAAAAACTGTTTTGTTCCATTTCAAGATCAATCCATTGAAAAAAGCCGCATGTTTGTTGATCTTATAGTTTAGACAATTGTAAAATCATTTGCCAAAACTAGTATCTTTGCCAGAAGTCCTAAGTTTGGATGGAATCCCACAATAGCAAAGTGGTCTCTCCAAGCTTGGTCTTGCTCTTAAACTCCAAGAACTTGAACTAGCACCACTGTCAGTGTGTTTCATATTGCTTGAATTCGGATCATGTTAATGCAACTGCATTAGCAAACTTGGAAGCTAGTGTAAATGTATGAATTCAGTATCCAATACAAACAGTTGCACTTACCTGATGTTTATGTTTGTACAAAGATATGCAGAGCAAAATACACATGTCTAGAATGGTTTACTCAAGACCAAAAGAAACTACTCTCCATAATACTTGATACAAATCTTGAAAATAACCTTCAAACTTTCTAATATGGTAACCACGTTTTGAAACTACTTTTTTTTTGTATGTTTAGAGTAAATATAAGTAGACAACAATGTTTTCTGGCACATTTAATCACTACTCTACACCAAATCAGATAAGGATGCATCCAAAAGAAAACCATATGCATCACCTTTTGTTCTTTTTAAAATCTCACAAGCCCAAAGATGGGTTTAATCATGCAAAACGTAAAGCAGTAACAAAACTTTTGCTTGGGTGTATTACAAATTTAAACATCCACATATTACACATTTAATATGAAGCACATTTAAATGGGAGGGTAAAAAGAGCAACTTTTGATCACTAGATGAAAAAGAAGGATGGAATTCCAAACATATCATAATTCTCTTGAGAAAATCCATTCTTTGCAAACCCACAAATCATTGAATTCCAAGAAACTAGATTCCTCTCATGCATACATTCAAGCACTTTCAATGCTTCCCAAACAAACCCACATTTTCCATACGTTGCAATCAATGCATGGAACTCAAACACATCAAACATCAACTCCGTCTTCATTGGAGTCCCATGAATCACATTACAATCAATGCATGGAACACAAACACATTAGGCTTAAACTCCATAAGCGAAATGCACTCTGTGAACACGCTAATTGCACCATCATAAAACTCATTTCTAGCATACCCACTACAATTGCATTTGAGAAAAAAAGATTCTTCCTATGTAACCCCCAATCAATCAGAAACCACAGAGTGATTCACAGATAAAATTTGTAGCAAAGTGCAGCATCACAGATAAATTCATTTAAAGAAACAAAGTAATATAACTTGCATCATAGCTCATCTACCCATCACAGATATAATTTGCATCATAGTTCAAATTTGCAGATAAAATTAATTTAACTTTACCCTATCTCGTCAGGAATGGAGGTTATCATCGCTTGCAATCCCATCGTCCAATTGAGAGGGTAAGGGCGGTTTCGTTCAAAAAGAGATTCGGTTAAGGCGATTTCCTGGAGGAGGGAGGGAGGGATTCGGTCAAGGGAATTTCATGGAGGATGTTGCTCCTTATAGTGTCGTGTATGTATTTTCCTGGCTCAGAGAGGAGAGAGAGAGAGAAAGAGAGGGAGGGAGGGAGGGGGGACGAAAGTGAGGGACATAGAAGTGAGTTCCTAATTTTTTTTTGGAAAAATCTACTCATAGGCCGGTCTATGATCACACGGCACACGAATTTTTGGCAAACCGGGTCCACTTTTCTTCCTCCGGTCCATCTCAACTCTCCCTCCCCGAAAACAGATTTCCCTCTCTCGACCAAAAATCAAGCTTCTCCCTCCCCAAAAACCATTCCCTCTCTCAAGCGTCTCCCTCCGAGATTCACAACCTCTCTTCAAAAAACCATTCCCTCTCTTGACTACCACTACCACGACGGAAACTCGACCCCTCGAGCCAGATGTAGGACGGAGCTCGACCCCCAAACCCACGACGGACTGAGTTCGACCCCTAGAAAAGAGACGGATCTCGACCGAGAGAGAGAGAGAGAGAGAGCGAGAGAGCTTCCTGCCGGTGTTCTTCACAAAGGCGATTTGGGTAATTTTTCTCCTACACCTAGGACATTGTCTGGGCCAAGAGCCATAGTTGATGTTGTTTCCATTGTCTGTACTCCTACACCTACGTAAAGTTGTTTCCATTTGGATGCTGTGCGGCAAGACCCAGCCAGATGATGTCTACTGGTTGGTAGTGATAGGACTCTTAGTACCCTGCATACCCAAAAGGGGGCTCCGATTAAAAAACAATGTTTTGATTTTGTTTCAAATGCCATGTAATGTAATCTCATTGTTATGGTGATTGTAATCTGGGCTATGGAAATATGTAGGGATATGGATTGATAACGCCACTTTGAGAAATGAATAACAAGTGTTTGTAAAAAGGACTCAAAGAAAACATTTTGCCTCAATACTCAGGGTGCCCCTTAGTTTGGTACCCTTGATATATCTTATGTAGAATGTATTTTTTGGTAATGTTATTTGCCTAATGAATTTTGCATGGGGTCTACTTTCTAGGACTACTTTCGTGTGTATGACCACTTTATTTTGGCAAATCTGTTGATGGAGTCCTTTTGGCAAATCTGTTGATGGAGTCCTTTTGGCAAATCTGTTGATGGAGTTCTTTGCTGTTGATAGAGTTCTTTTGACAAAATGACCACTTTCTTTGACAAGGTGTCATCTTCTCCTTATTTTATCATGGAGTTCTTTGCTGTTCTTAGACATATTCGTGAACCATTTCTCCGCAAAGGCATAGATTTGTGGTAAAGTGTTTATAACGCCTCTCATATACTGGATGTTGGGTGTTATGGTGACCATTATAAATTAGCTTTTCCTCCTAAAATCTTCTTCGTAATCTCATATCTGCTATTAATATTTGGTTGGAGCTGAAACACTTGGAACTTCATTTTTCATTTCATTTGGTTGGAGCTATTAATATTCGTGAAACACTAAGAGCTGAAACACTTGAAGGTGAGATATTGTTCAGTTCAATTTCATTTTTGTTTCTAATAAGCACCTATAAGGAGGGAAAACTGCACGTCATGACTAACCAAATCCCAATTAAAGTGATATATTTAGGAATAATCAATGTGGTCTAGGTTTAGGAGAGGAAATGGTTTTCTGAAGTTGATAAAAGAAATAACAGTTAATTTATTGTATGCCTGAAGTATTCAAATATATCTAGTTCCACGTTTGTGGCTTTGTCTTGTGAGCTTTCATTTTCAAGAAGCCTGATGCTTTTTCTTTTTTATAATCATAGTGACTTTCTTCGGGTATAGCTATCATCTCTATGTTTATCATCATTGTACACCTTTCATGCTAATCCATTTTGATATTTTATCTATTTGGAAATTGGAATTGGTATGTTATATGTATATCTGCCAACCACAAGTTCAGAAACTTAAACCACAATCTCACAGCCACGTGATCAGCAAAAATGTACACTTATTAGCTCTAATAATTGTATTGTATTGGAATAATTTAGGAACAATAGTGAACTAGAATATAATTTCTTTGTGAAGATTCAAACTTTGTCTCAGATTTTTGCATCCTAATGAAAGGAATATATCATGACTTTTCTCTACTGTTGGTTCAGGTGTCAACTTGGCACTCCTCTCTAGGGTCATGTCATCCCGGCTTTCCCATGGAACCTATAATGGTGGACTTCTTTGAACAGAAGCTAGGACAATTGCACGAGTGAGATGACTATGGCTGGATACTTGGGTCAGAGTAGACTCTTGAATGTCACCCTACTTCACTCTTCATTTGCATTTCCTCCATTGTGGCATTCCATCGAAACTCCGAATCTTTGGGAAGGGTAATAGTTTTGGCAGAAGAAGCCAAATATAAAGCAATGGAGAAGAAGTATAAGGAAATCTTAAAAGTGTTGTTGACATCGTGGTTGTCACTTATTGTGATTTTTTATGTAATTTTTATGTATCCCAAAAACATGTCTGTATGTCAGGCAGTGCTTCGACTCATGTCTGTATGTGATGTAATTAGTCATGTTTAGTAACTTTAATGAACATGTGATGTAACGAGTTAACTTTTGTCAATGTTTATGAATGTTATGGACAGGTTTTGACATAAGGGCCTTTTCACTCTCTCTCTCTCTCTCTCTCTAGTGCAAAATGCTCAAGATGTAATGCATGCAGATAAGCGCACTTAAGCATGCATTACGAATATATACATGCAAGCAAGAATATACGGCAAATTAATTAAGAATAATCTTGCAAATGCTATAAGAGAGGCTGTATATACATGCAGCAACCTGTAAATCCAGCAACCTTTTTTTGTTTTTAAAACAAAATAACTAGTTATGTTATATACCAAAAGGTGCCATACCGAAATTGAAAAATATTGGAATGCAGCAAAACAAGGCAAAGCTCAACCTGAATGAGCAAAACTCACATACAGTCAACCTGGTGCATTTATAATAAATGAAATGCAGCAAAACAAAGTATAACTCAACCTATAAAAAGCAAAACTCAACGCTAGCACAACCTCTAATAATCCCAAAAACATTCCACCAACAATTGTCACATACAACCACAATAGCGAAATAAATGTGCACAAAATACTTCAAGATTTCTATGATTTATATAATAATGATTTTTATACAAGTACTGCATTCGACTATCTGTACATTCTTTACAACCACAACCGCCAACAAAAAGGCTCCAGCATTTTACAAAATACTTCAAATAACCCATCAAAAATATAATAATGATTTTCATACACATTGAACACCCACAAATCTATACATTCTTTACAACCACGACCTTCAATAGAAATACTTCAAGAAACCCATAAACAATGCTTCACAAATTCTCATCATTGCCCGATGGTGTTTGTTGTGTGACAATACTATATTGGGTTCCAACAACAACATCTTCAACATTAGCACCAACTTGGGGGGCTGGGACCTCAGCAACTCCAACTTGTTCGTCATCAAATATTTTTCTACAAGTCTAATTTCCAAAATGTCAGAAAATACACATCTATTAGAAATTAAACAAACATCTATCCAACATATATACAATTAATAAAAAAAACCGAGTACCTGTTTCTTCTTTCTCTTGGTTGCGGCCTTCTCCAATAGTGAAAATTATGTTTATCGCTGCTTTCTATCCAATGCAATTCTATAAATCTCTCCCCCCACTTCTCCCATCCCTTGGTAAGTAGAATTTTATGAACCTCAATAGATTCTACTTTAGTGAATCAATAGACAATCACCATGTAAATTTTCCATTAAAAAAAACTAGTATAAAGGAATCATAGTTTTGAAATGAATTATAATGGTCTGTTTTAATAGGTAGGAATCCCTGCACTGCATGTTTATTCATAAATGCAGCTGAGAAATATAGATATTAGTTGTTCATAAATGTAGCTGGAGCAACAACAAAAAAATGATTACTCATACATTTAAATTACATACATCATACATTAATTGAAAACTAAAATAAAAAAATAATTGACTTTTAATGCAATTTTCTCATACTTCATCAACTCTATTACACAGCGCATCAAAAAAATAAAACACCTCGCAACGGCACTCATATGTGCAACCCAATTGGCTTTTAATGCAATTTCCACTCTTACACAAGACGTATAAAAAAAAAATTAACCTACACTAACACCAACCCTAAGTTCCAAGTTCACAAACAAATTGAGAAATGAAATCTATCAAATATACTGTGATTTTCGGGCAATAGTAGGAAAAAAAAAAACTAAAGCAAAGAAAAACCCAAACTTTATCTACTGTGATTTTCGGTGCTCTGTTTTCTTTGCAAGAGTTGACACAGGGGGTAAACCATCAAATGAGAGCTCCACGTAGAATGGAACAAGCAGCACTGATCTGGAAGCGAGCTGAAGTTGAAAGAAAAACATAAAAACGAGATTGTAACACATAAGAAAAACGGAAATGGCTCAAAGATTATAAAACAGGAAAAAAAAAAAAAAAGGCAAAAACCTGTGACGTTGAACGTGGAGCTGAAGACTCGTCGATGCAAGCTGATGTTGGCGGTGGGTCCGTCGTGGATAGCTTCTCGTCGGTAGTCCCAGATGGTGGCGAAAGTGAAATGGCCTCTGTCGGAGGAAGAAGAGGCTGCTGGCTCTGCTGGCTGGAAGAAGAATGGAGGAAGAATGTGGGTGTAGGGGGAAAAATGAATTCGAAAGGGTATAATTTTAGGTTTAACTAAACGAGCGTTTAACATAAAAAATCACCTTCACCTTGTGCCGTATGAGAAAAAGGGGAAGGTGAATAGAAGGACTCTTTTTTTTTTTATTCCTCTGCAATGCGGTCCACCATTGAGAGAAACTGGAGACACGTGGCAGGCCACCAGTGGATGTTGTTATCTACAAAAACGTCAGTAGCATCTCATCTTTTTTCTTTTTCATAAATATTATCAATAATTGGTAGGTCCCACTCAACTTTATCAAGTTCTCCAAAAAGAGTCAAAATCATCTCATCTCATCTCTATAAACAAACACACATATTTTTAAAAACTATCTAATCTAATCTCATCTCAACTCAAATATCTCAACATTATTCACATATATCTCAAAAAATCTCATATCATCTTCGAAAATAAATGAGACCTTAATCCTAATAAGTAAGATTTTCACTTCAAAAACTCGGTACTCTAGGAAGGACGTTGGTTAATTTGTAAAGAAAAATGCTAGGTACGGGTGCATTCCTGCTATTTTTTTTAATATTAGAAAACAAAAAAAAAAAAAAACAAGAATGTATATGATAATAAGAAATGTTGATAAATACCGGATGGTTCTAAAAAAACATGGGTCTTTAACTCTCTCTAATTTTGTATGATTTATTGATTATGTTTGTAGTGGGTACCCCATAATTTATATTGTATCCACATGGGTGAGAAAGTTACAAGTAGTTAATTAACTCCCCACCACTAAAACTTAACTTTCAGGAAAGTTAATTAACTATCTATTAGAAAACTTTATAAATGAGAGTTTTACGTACATTAATAACAATAGTGAAAAAGTGAACGTATAAAAGAAAAGTTATCCTTTCTCTATACAATTTCCTAGAGAAACCATCTAGATCTCTAGATCTTGAAGTGTGGAATTATTTAGGAGATTCTAATAGCCTCCTAAGCAACACAAATGTGCAACCATAACAAAGTGACGTGGGCTGTAAGAAGAACAAAGATTCGGATTGGTGGGGATTTCGCTCCACTTAAGGTAATTCAAATTAAGCTTATTTAACATTGGTATCAAAGTATATGCTGCTTGTTTTTGCCCATATGAATATAGTTACATGTTGTTTGATGCTTTGGAACGAGTTTAAAAGCATGTAATTCATGATATGCTGTGACTGCTTATATTTTGGATTTTTCATTAGAGGCTATGGTATGACAAGTTTAATGTTAAGTTATTTACATAAAAATATTTCTTATAATGTCAAAAATATGTCCCTCAGATTTGGTGATGTTTCGTCGCATTTAGAATAAGAAATTTGAAACCCTAATTTTAACGTACATGTTCAAATCGTGACTTTGAACCAACTTTGAACTAACCAAATGTTATTTTCTAAGATTTTATATGGTTATAAAGCTGGGTTCATAAGTTTTAATTTGACATATCATACGCTTAATTTGGACTTAATATGAGTAAGTTATGATCAATTAAAAATGGGTCAAAATCAAGAAAAATTAGAAATTTGGGTTGAGGAAGAATATAATGAATAGTAACTTTTTTACCAATCTCATTCTTGTCCATGGAGAGAGAGTGTACTACACACCCTTGCACTACAGGTGCATTTTTAATTATGTTATAGATACAAATATACATTAAAATAACTGAACTTTGTGTTTGTACATCAGAAAACACCAAGAATGACGGAAGTGATATACACTTTCCACCGTGGGAAGTGAAGTAGAGGCAAGATAGCCTCTAGACCCAAAACGAAGCCCACATGCATAGGAGGAGCATGGGGACATGTGCAGCAGCTTCCGGTTTCCACTTTTGGTCACGTGTGGCAAGTCTACTCTTGTGTTGGTATCTAAAGTTGATTCATATATTGTTTTGTTGAAGCTAAGAGCCGAAAAAATATTTTTTAAATCATTTTTATTAAAATGCTTTAAAAAAATTTGATAATAATAAAAATTATTTTTGGGACACTTTTTATACTTCTTCAAGTCCAATTTTCATGTGTTATATGAACATTTATATAGATTATTTGTGAATGCATGTATTGAATTGATATTGTTAAATGTATGTCCATATTGAATATGTGTCTCTAAATTTGATGATCTATTCAACCCTTCTCATTAGTTGAGAATGTGGTTTATCTATCCATTGAACCATCATGCATACCTTTATGATTGGATGTTGAGTTCATTATTATTTTTTAATTAAAATAGATATAGTTGACAATGCCTGGTAATTTGTTGTGCTCATGTGTAATGTATGTATTTATTTTTATGTGAATGGATAAGGTGCAATTTATAAGTATATCAATGATGTGGCATGCCTATTTATTTATTGTTTTCTTAGAATATATGTAGTAGGATTTTTTTTGAAAATGTAATATTCAGAATGTAATTTTATATGTAATGTATGTATTTATTTTTATGTGAATGGATAAGGTGCAATTTATAAGTATATCGATGACGTTGTATCCCTATTTGTTTATTATTTTCCTAAAAGGTTTGTAGTATGATTTTCTTTGAAAATGTAATATTTGGAATGTAATTTTATTATTGAGGCCATGTAAAGGGATGTGTTTCACCTCTATCAATATACTTTAAGATCACTTTAACATGATGCACCAAATTACTAATAAGGCTTCAGGTGGAGCCTATGCGCAATGTTAGCACCATAATTATGGGTCTTTCATATTTGATGAATGAATTATATATATATGCATGAGTTATGAGTTTTTTTTAAGAATCGTCTATAAATTTTTTTCAAAATTAATTAGATGTAGTATTTTGACTTATATAGTGAGAGATGATTACTAGTTTTTTGCAAAATTTTGATCTCATTATGTAGGAAGGAATTTCATAGTTTAGTTAGATTTTGAAATAAAATTAAATATGTGTTAATGTTAATCTCGCAATATAGTGATAATGACCACAAAGAACATAGTTGTTGACCTTACTAAAGAATAGAAACTGTATAGAACCAACTCTGATATGTGGCATAGGAAGATCAAATATATACTTAATGAACAAGAAGTTCTAGAAAATCTGCCCAACCTTATGATACACTTGAGGAAGGGAATACTTCCCAACATCGTCGTGATATGGAAGGGGCAAAGAAAGATTGGTGTGCACGCTTTACCATGCTTAGCAGCATGTACAATTATCTTATTGAGAAGTTTGAGAATTGCTCAATTGCTCAAGATATGTGAGACTAGCTAAAAATTGCCTATGGGGAGACATCAGCTACTAGGCTTCGTGCTCTCACTACGAAGTTTGAGCAGTATGTTAGGGACCCTAAACATACCCTGACTAAGCATTTGAGGTCCATGTTTGCCTTGATTTGTGATCTAAAGGCTTATGACAATAGTTTCAATGATGAACAAGAAGTTACCGTTGTCATACTATCTGTCCTAATCAACATGGGGGCAAATGTTAAGACACAATGAGAATATTAAGAATTTTGATGATATATCTCGTCATTTGGAGTTAGAGGCGGAGCACATAAATGTGCATCATAATATTATTCTTATTTTCCAAATTGGGAAGTGTAAGGCATTTAGACCTAAGTGCAAGCAACCTGGGAGATCTTCTGGAGCAACAAATAGTATTGGGCTAAGGGATGGGATGATAGTCAAGCATTGCAGAGGCAAGCGTGCTGGCAAGGACAGGTGGCAAACAGTACTTTGAGTTGGCACTTACCAACTTAGGATGCATCTAGGGCACTTGTTACTTCTTCATGATATGCTTTATGCACCTGGTGTTCAATGTAATCTATTTTCAATTATTTATATGTTAGAACTTGGTTTTACTTTTCATTTTGATGGCCCTCAGCTGAACTTTTATTTGGATAGGGCTTAGTATAGACATGGTTTTCTTTCGAATGGTTTCTTTATGTTGAATTTAGATAATTCTTCATTTTCTTTTATGGCTACAAATAATGATAATATTGTTTCTAATTCATTAAAATGGCATGCTAGACTAGACCACATAGGAAAAGATAGAATGGCTAGACTAGGTAGAGAAGAACTATTGGAATCTCTCAATAATATCTCTCGCTAATATAAGCCTACCTGTGTATGAGCCTTTTTTAGTTGGTAAGGCCTATAGGAAGCCTTTTGGAAAGGCTTCTAGGGCATGTTATCCTTTAGAGTTAGTTCATTCTGATATTTGTTGACCTATGAATGTGGAGACACACATGGTGCCTCTTATTTTCTCACATTTATAGACGACTACTCATGTTTCAATTATATCTATATAATCTCCCATTGCTTTGAAGCATTTGACTACGTCAAGCACTTTGTGGTTGAGATTGAGAATCAAAAAGAAAAGCATTTAAAAATTCTACAAACTAATTGGGGTCGAGAGTACTTATCTAAAGAGTTTTAGGGACTATGAGCAAAAGGGGATACGCAAACAATTAACGATTCCCAGCACACTACAACAAAATGGTGTTGCAAAAAGGAGGAATCGTAGCTTATTGGAAATGGTTCAATCAATTATGATGCAAACTAACTTGTCAATATCATTTTGGGGGATGCTCTTCTAGCTACTACCTACATTTTGAACCGTATGCCTTCTTCTATTTCTTCAACCTCATATGAATTATGGAAAAGCAGAAAATCTAGTTTGGAACATTTATGGCATTGGGATTATGCGGGTTATATTCACACCACTTCTTATAAATATGGAAAACTTGGCCATAAAGCAAATAAACATATCTTCGTAAGATATTTAGAGAGCTCAAAGGGTTATGTAATGTATTATGAACATCCTAACGGAGAAACGACTGAAATAGAGTCGCGTGATATCACTTTTATTGAGAATGATTTTCTCAATATTGGTGAAGCAAAGAAAGATCTTGAACTTTTTGAGTTGCAAAAACTTGAGGAAGTTACACCATCTTTTGATATGGGTGGAGAATTATCACATCCTAGAATCGCAAAAGATAGTTTAAATGACTTGCTTACTAGTAGAAGTGTATCATTAGAAAGTGACTCACAAGAGTCTCAGTTACGTAGAAGCGAACGTGGAACCATTTCTCGTCGTCATTTTGAGATTGAAGGGAAATCTTTCATGTGTACTCCGTGTGACTTTGATGAGCCTTCTTCATATGAGGAAGCACTAAGTTCACCTATTTCAAATAAATGGCTAGCTACTATGAGAGATTATATGAGTTATATGGCAGAGAACCAAGTTTGGGAGTTAGTTGATCTTCCACCTGGGTGCAAATCTATTGGAAACAAATGAGTTTTAAAAATTAGGTGTAGGCAAATGGATCAATTGAAAAGTATAAGGCCCTACCCGTGGCGAAGGGCTATACCCAAATAGAGGGTATAGATTATGAAGAAACATTCTCCCCGGCGGTGAGATTTGCTTCCATTCACCTCATTCTAGCTATAGTTGCAGATCTAGATTTGGAACTTTTCTAGATGGATGTGAAAACTGCATTTCTCAATAGAGAACTAGACGAAGAAAGTTATATGGATCAACCTATTGGTTTTAAGGTTAAGGGACAAAAGCGCAAAGTATGCCAGCAGAAATGTTCCATTTATGGCCTTAAACAATCATCTAGACAATGGTACTTTGGATTTCATGAGGTCATTACTTCAATTGGCTTTGAGATGCTAGAAGAAGACCTTTGTGTGTATGTCAAACTTATAGGGAAGGGTTTTCTAGTTGTCTTTATACGTAGATGACATCTTATTAGCTAGAAATAACATGGAGATAATTGCCACCACAAAAGAGTGGTTGTCCTCTACTTTTGAGTTGAAGGACATGGATAAAGCAAATTATGTACTAAGAGTTAAAATTTCAATAGGTCAATCTAGGAAGTTTTTTGGTTTGTCTCAAGAAACTTGCATTAAGAAAACTCTAGAACAATTCCGTATACATAACTCCAAACCCATAGAAACTACAATTAAGAAGGGTTACATATTGAGTCTAGAACGTTATCCTAAGAATGATGAGGAAAAGAAAGAAATAGCTCAAGTTCCTTATGCAAGTATAATTGGAAGTCTGATGTATACTATGTTTTTGTATATAACTTGACATTTGCTTTGCAGTTGGGTTGGTTAATCATTACCAGAGTAACCCAGGACTTGTTCATTGGCAAGCGGTTAAGATGATTTTTCAATATCTTCGTGGGACAGCAGACATTATTATTTGCTATCAAGGTGGAGACATGAGACTGAAAGGTTATAGCGATGTTGATTGGGCTAGTGATAAAGATGAGCATAAGTCCATGACAAGTTACGCATTTGTGCTTAGTGGGGAGCTATTACTTGGTGTGCCAAGAAATAATCATACATTACTTAGTTCACAATGGAGTCAGAGTACTTTGCTTGTTTAGCAACTGTACAAGAGGTTGTTTGGTTGAGGAGATTTTTTTAGAGCCTAGAGGTTACTGCTCTTGCAAATAAAGTTGTTAAGATATACAGTGATAGTATGAAAACTTTGGCATATGTCAAGGATCCCAAATATCATGGGATAACCAAACACATAGATATTCGTTTTCACTACATTCAATATGTTGTTGCGCGAGGCGAGGCGAGATGGTCCTACAATATATCTCTACTAATAAGATGGTAGTTGATCTTCTTACTAAGGCTACTAGTATAAATGTTTTCCAAACTCGTGTTAGGAGTTTGGGACTTCATCAGATTTAATATATGTTGTTGTATTAAATATACCTTAGACTTTATTGCACATTTGACACTATTAGTATCTATTGCATCAGTAAAAATATTGTGTTTATCTCATATAATATCATGTGCCTCCAACACGACTGAATCAGGATTTCTATACAAATTCCTCACAAATTCTAGGTTTGCTTGTGAAGTGGTGGCAAACCAATGATGTCCCTCAAAGTCGTCCGAACTATAAGAACTAGTACCCCCATCTTTTGGGGAGAAGCTTGAGGACGGGAAGAGTGACAACTACGTCAGCCAAAACAAGAAGTGCTTAATGTAGCCATCAAACCCACAATCAAAAGGGCCCACATATCAAAGATCCAAGGCCCACAATTAGCCATAACGCGCCATTACCAAATTCAATTTCAAGTGAAGTGTCATTAAATTACTAATTAATAACATAATAGGTAAGATTATCAAGCGTGATAGTCACCAAGGATGTTAATTTCTCCCAACATAACGGTTGATTTAGAGTCCTAACAAGCTACATTCTAGCAAGGATAAGAGAAGGTTGAGTCATGAGGCAAGCCCTCTCTCTCCTCCACTATCTATTATAAATGGAGGTCAAAGAACATGTTTGAGGTAACTTCTGATCACCATAAAAATGTAACAATCTGTAAATTCTATTCTAACATAGGCATCAGAGGTATCCCTAGATACATCGAGCCCCATGTATTTTCTGATTGCAAGCTACTGAAAGTCGTTGACGATAATACAAAACACGTCCGTGACATGTGTAAAAATAATGCCAAAACACAATGGAGCTTGATAGCATGGCTGAGACGAGAGAGAGAGGGGGGATAGAGACGGCTATGAGAGATACAACCCCTTTTATAGCTGGCATAAAAATGTCAATTGCATCCTTTTTACGCACCAATAGCACCTCGGCTTGCATTTCTTGCACCACCATTCAAGCCCACTTTTACATAGGTCTCCTATTGTTGGATCTCTCCTCTTTTCACCTTCCTTGACTCTTTCCAGCCACCCTTCTCTCTTTTTATATTTTTTTCTTCCACTTGTTTTAGTCTTTTGTGCTCAAATCTGCGCCTTTTGATATGTTTCATGTCTACACAGCACATTTGGGTACCCTTACAGTGGTACATGTGCTCTACACACGTGTTGTGCCATAAAGCGCCTTCGTTGTTGCACCTCCCAGCCCCTAGCATGGCATTCGTCTGTTCAAGCTTAACTATATATCCCTAAGATGGCCAATCCTACCTTTGTCCCACCTAGCCATTCTACGAAGCCTACCTTGATCCTATCCTATGCTCACCAACTCTTCCGATTGTTGTTTTGATTTGTCATTTTATCAATTTCCACACCCAACAATGATCAAAATATCCAAAATCAGGCTATTTAGGTGACCGAGTCTACCCATCTGGCACCCAATATCCAGAAGCTTCAACAATCAACACCACCCAAATTGATCCCTACTCAGCATCTCTGTTGCCTCTGCTATTAATGATTACTATTGCAATTTAGATATTATTAGTGTTTTTTTGTTTTTTGATTGGGTCTATTTCTCACCCTTTTTGTAAATCTTGCATTTATTTATCAAATACAACTTTGACTTGTTGAGAAAGTAAAACAAGATCATATAGACCCTACTTGAAGAAATTGTTAGTGGTAAGACTATAAATGAACTAGTCTATTCGATAGCCCGCTCAGTTAAACTCAAATTAAACTCGACTCGTGAAAATAAAAAAGCTCGTTCGTGAAAGCAGATACCCACTCGATTTGTAAATGACACATACCCGACAAAACTCGACTCGACTCGACTAAAGCTCGTTAAGGCCCGCTCGTTTATGCTTGAGTCGACTCATTAGCTCGACTTGATTAAAACTCATTCAAATATTGATAAACATATACATATACGTATGTATATATACATATATATTTATATACTAGCTAATAATATAAGCATACTACTTTTATAATTAATATGTAATATATAATATGTAATCTAATTATTTATGTCTATATAGTGAAGATATTTCATAGGTATATTTTATAATTTGTATAATAGATTAATCGATAAAATTTAATAATTTCATATACTAGTATGTAGAAATCATATACGAAATAAATATATGCTATAATATTAAGTATATGTATTAATAATATATGTAGGCTTATACTATATTGTTATTTTAGATAAATATCAAATAGTTAAATATTAATTATTTATAAATTTTTTAAAATTTTATAATTCAATAGAAATTATACTTGTTAGTTATATAAATTCAATATTAAATATTTTCTGTTTTTATTTATTTAATTTATTAATTATTAAATCTTTTTAAAAAAATAAAAAAATTAACAATTCAAACTCGAGCTCGACTCGAACTCGTTTGTAGAACGAGCTCGAACTCAAATTGAGAATTTAGCTTATCAAGTCGAACTCGAACAAAAAATTTAAAAAAAAAAAAATCTCAACAAGCCAAAGACCAACTTGGCTCGGCTCGATTACTAATGGGCCACAGGTAACTTCACAAGGACAGAACTGATCAAATATCAAAATGTTAGTCCTGCGAAAAACTAGTTCAGCAAGACGGTTTTAACTGGTGTCCTACCGATGCTCATGCAAAACTTGCATAGGTAGCTCAAATTTCTCTTATCCTGCAACTTGTCAAACTACTAATAATACTTGCTCCACATGTTAAGTAGATCTAGTTTGGAACATTCACAAATCAATGCCCGACATGTAGATTTCCAAGCTCCTGTAAGCATACATCTGGGTAACATGGACTCTTTTCCGAGCTAGATACCATCGTCGAGTACCTGTAGGACCTTAACACCCTAGCGTGAAGACCGATGCCCTGTGGGACATTTAAACCTAATTCGCTTCTAAAATGAGTTATGGCAACTTGACTACACATTACACATACAAAAATCCATTCCTACAGAAAAGAATACGGCATTCTTCTTCTTCTTCATGTTTCTTCTCCACTTATGTTTTTCTGTTCTTGTTTGAATATTCTTTGATTTTCGTACTGTTTGGTTTTCAATTCATATCCATGGCAATTGGCAGCACCGTAAGTAGATCCTTGGCCCTGGTCGAAGGGTCAGATGCAATGTACATCATCCAGTATGCAGTGAAGCCGTTCAAGTACAAGGACTTGCCTTTCGAAATGGATTCCTTCCGTTCTTGCTAAAGAACCTGCAAGGCTCCCACAATTTCCTTGCAGCACTAAAAGTATAACAATAAAATATTTCAGAATTAGGGAGTTGAAAACTCTCTTCCCCGACATCCTGAACTGGTTAGGCGGCCCTGAACAAAGTTTTTGAACCTTTTTAATATTTTTCGTAACAATGGAGGAGTGCTAGCTATTTGTAAATTGTAATACATTTAATAGACTATAGTGATTATAGTGATTTAATATAACTATATATATATTTGTAATACATTTAATATACCTAAGTCTAATAGTATTAATATTAGCATATTAGTATAGTTATATATTAGTATTAGTTATAGTGATTTAGTATAATTATATTAGTAAAAGTATAACTATAGTCTATAGTTTATATTACACTATTAGTGTTAGTTAAATAGTTATAGAATTATATATTAGTATAGTTATATAATAAATTAGACTAGTCTAATAGTATTAAATTATTAATATGCCTACTAGTATAGTTATATATTAGTATTAGTTGTGGTGATTTAGTATAACTATAACTATAGTCTACATTAAACTATTAATATTAGTTAAATAGTTATAGACTTATATATTAGTATAGCTATATAATATATTAGACTATATAATAGTTTTAATATTAGCATATTACTATTAATTATAGTGATTTAGTATAACTATATTAGTATAACTATAACTATAGTCTATTGTCCATATTAAACTATCAGTATTAGTTAAATAGTTATAGACTTGCTTATTAGTATTTCTATATAATATATTAGACTATATAATAGTATTAATATTAATCTATTAGTATAGTTATATATTAATATTAGTTACAAATTTTTAGTGATTTAGTATAGCTATATTAGTATAAGTATAATTATAGACTATATCAGACTATTAGTATAGTTATACATCAGTATTAGTTATATAATATATATTTAATATTAGTATTAGTTATAAACTTTTAATAAAAACTTTTAATATTAATAATAAATATAACTATAATCTATAGTCTATATTAGTAGTATTAGTTAAATAGTTTATAACTACTAGTTATAGACTTATATATTAGTACAGCTAAATAATATATTAGATTATATAATAGTATTAATATTATACTATTAGTATAGTTATAAGTTATATATTAATATTAGTTATAAACTATATATTTAATATTAGTATTAGTCATAAACTTTTAGTAAAAACTTACAATATTAATTATAAGTATAACCATAGTCATTAGTTTATATTAAACTATTAGTATTAGTTATAAACTTTTAATGATTTAGTATTAACATTTTATAATTATTCATAATATATAAAACTTATATATATTAATATGGATAATGCTGGAGCTCCCGCTGGGGGCTCCCGTTGGGAGCTCCTGCTGGAGCTCTAGTGTATTTTATCATGTGTATTTTTTAATTCTTTTTTTATATAGATGTTTTTAATGATTTTAAATATTTTAAAAAATAAAAAAATTTATAATATTATTAAATAATACTTTCTTAATCACGAAGTAAAATATAAAATATTTTTTTATAATTTTTTATTTTACTTTGTGATTAAGGAAGTATTTTTTAATAACTTTTTTTTACTTCTTGATTAAGAAAGTGTTTTTAATGATGTTCTAAATTTAATTTATTTTTTAAAAAATATTAAAAAATATTATATAAAAAACAACTTAAAAAAAACACATACAATATTTGCCAATTGCCCCCAACGGGAGCCCCCAGCGGGGGCTGTAGCACGATATATAAAATATTTTGTATAAAACTTATATATACAATAATACAAATATTATTTATATATATATATATTTTTATCAACCAGTCCGGACCGAAAAATATTAAAACTGGAACCGGCCAGTTTTCACATTCCCGGACTGGTTTTCCGATTTCAATTTACACCCCTAAATAACACAACATTTCATGTCCACGTGGAGGCCCAAGTAAGCAGGGTTACCCGTCTCCATTGGGAGAATTTAATTGGGGCACCAGGAACCATGTTGGAATGAGAAAACCACCTGGGTGTTGTTTTTAACACTCATCATCAGAACAGAAAGTGGTCCAGTGTTGAATTCCTCTTCCTCATTATTGGTACCCTGTGATAATCATATTTGACAAATATGAAAATAACAATTCGCATGGCTTCTAAAAGAAATGAGTCACATATTGGATGAAATTAACAGAAACATATACACCAACAAAAGATGACCATAACAAATTTAAGAATGATAAAAGGAAAAACTAATCCTGTAGAAATATAACTAGATTGTAAAATTGAGATAGTAGGGTAGTAGGGTTATAAAATTTAACTGTTGCGTGAATAACATGCATATGCAGAGAAAAAATGGAAAAAGATGAACAAATTGTGTATACATGCTGTTAAAACCCATGAAACATTGCTTACTTCTTCTTCCATCGCCCGGCTGGAAAGAGAATACGGAAAATGAACAAAAAAAAAATAATAAGATTCAGCAATTGAAGGAATTAAACCAAAAATTGTGGAATAAATTCACAAAATAAAAGGGAAGAAGTGGAGCTGCCTGAGGTTTTCTTCAACCAAGTACTGGAGACAAGACCCCATAGCAAAGATCATACCCAACAAAAATATCGGTTAAATGGTGTAATGACAATATAGACGACATTTTTAAAATGAATTTTAAACAAAAAAAAAATCGCTTAAATTTTGAATATATGCCCATTCAGTTGCAAAATTTTGCACAAGGAAAGAACAATAAAAAAAATAATGAACTAGATCAGAAAGATACTCTGTAAATATCAAACCCTGAAATGATGAAAGTACCATATACAATATATTTAGTCATCTTATAACTGAAGAAAATGAAACCCACAACATAACGATAATTTGGTGTAAAATAAACCTAGATAAAGTGCAGAATAGATCTGATAACTCAATCATATTCTAAGGCTATGTTGTCATTCAATAAGCATTTTTATAACAAGTGATCAATAACAATTTGAGACCCCAAGAAGAACATTTAAGAAAATTGGGAGACGGCAAAATGCCAAAAACTGGCTTATGTCATACTTCAAATCGTTACCATTTTCATTAATGAGTGCAAATATAAATTACTAAACAAAAATTGACATAAGTTCCTCAAGTACAACAACACTTAGAATTAAATCTAACCAGAAAGGCATCAAGAGATCTCTTAACATACTCTTCAGCTCAAATCTCCCCCAAGTCTTTAAGCATTAGCAAACCTAGGAGGACCGTGAGTTTAACTTTAAAAGTCATTAAAGACAAAATACCTCCAATATCCATTAAATTAATCAATACAGTTTAAACAGATCAAAAGGATAAAAACCACTTTCTCAGCTTCTGAGCCTAAATATCATATAAATACACGTGTTTTACCAAATGCCATAAAAAAAACTTCAAAAGGAAAAAGAAAAGAAACCTAAATAAATGTACCATGAGATACACTAACAAAGATTCAACACCTTCCATGAAGAAGTATGACATTGAAAAAAAACAAACAAAATTCAAAATTGAAGGAAACATGAACTACTGGTTTTAAATTGAAGAGAGATGGAAAACATATTGTGATACACCAAAGTGAATGATAAGGGTAGGTGATATATAGGATCCCACATTGATTAGGAATAAGAAGTTCTTGCTCTTTATAATCGTACCAATGAGGCTCCAATTGTACCATTAACTAATCATTTTAGAGTATATGTCCAGATGTGGCTTGGGCATCTATTGGAATGTTAGAAATGATATCAGAGTCTATCTCAACCATAAATATGGGACTTGAGTAGTGTCACCTACGATGGATTGGCTCAAGGACTTCGAGAATTTAAGGGAGGAGATTGTTATAACCCATACTGATTGGTAAGTGATAAGGGTTGGTGGTGTATGAGATCCCACATTACTTGGAAATGAGAAGTTCTTGTTCTTTATAATGGCTCTAATGGAGCCCCAACTATATCATTGATTAGTCTTTTCAGAGTATATGCCCAAATGTGACTTGAGCCTCCCTTGGGGCATCACAAATATATTTCGTAATGCCTCTTGGAAGAACAAAATTTATTTTCTATTCATCCTCAAAGGCAATACATATTCTTTAACCACTGATATTGATTGCTTGAATACTAAACACAAGTGATTTTGTTAGCAACTTTTTGCATATACACCAAGTTTCAAAATCTCCCACAGAGAAGAATAACCATTGAAAAAAACTAAAATGGAGGAAAACATGAAAAGTTAAGAGAGGGAAAAAATATTTTCAGTAATGCCCCTTCAGTTCAGGTCTCCAAAACTTTCTCCGCATGGAACATCTCGGAAGAACGAAAGTTATTTTCTATTCATCCTCAGAGGCAATACATATTCTTTAATCGCTGATATTGATTGCTAAAACAATACACAACAAGTGATTTTGTTGGCAACTTTTTGCATATACACCAAGCTTCAAAATCTTCCACAGAGAACTATAATGGAGGAAAATAAGAACAACTACCAGAAGTTAAGAGAGGGGAAAAAATATTTTTAGTAATGCCCCTTCAGTTCAGGTCTCCAAAACTTGCTCTGCATGGAACATCTCAGAAGAACGAAAGTTATTTTGTATTCATCCTCAGAGGCAATGCATGTTCTTCAATTTGATTACTTAAATATTAAGAGAAGTGATTTTGTTAGAAACTTTTTGCATATACACCAAGTAATTTTAAAAACCTTAAACAGAGAAGTATGACCATTGAAAGAGACCATAATGGAGGAAAACATGAACCACTAGTTTGGAAATTAAGACAGGGAAAAAATATATTTAGTAATGCCTCTTCAGTTCAGGTCTCCAAAAACTTTTCCGCAAAGAACATCTCGGAAGAACGAAAGTTATTTTCTATTCATCCTCAAAGGCAATGCATATTCTGTTAATTGATAATACCAAATGCTTAAATAAACAGGACAAGTGGTTTTGTTAACAACATTTTGCACATACACCAAGTAATTTTCAAAACCTTCCACCGAGAAGTATGACCATCGGAGAAAAAAAAAATCCCCAAATTGAGGAAAAAATTACCCACTAGTTCGGAAGTAAAGTAAGGGAAAAGATATATACAGTACTGCCTCTTCAGTTCAGGTCTCCAAAAATTTTCCGCATGAAACATCTCGGAAAGTATTTTTCTATTCATCCTCAGAGGCGATGCATATTAGTAACTTTTTGCGTACAATTGTAGGAAAGCAAAAAGGAATCTAAAACTTTAATCTCAGAAACTCCATTTCGTTGAATAAAAGAAAATTAAAACCCTTCTTAAGTCTTCTCAGCATGGTCCTACCTTATAGCTTATACGGCCCGAAACTTTTCATCATTCAGAAAACCCGAGTTAAAACTTCTCTCAATGGCCAAAACATAAGATTTCACATCTAATTAATAACTGATCCGATGGCAAAGCCTTTAAACTTCTTTTTCAACCACACTAAAACAAAATATAAAAGCTACAACATAAGTCCAAAAGGAAAACAAATCAACAAAGAAAAACGATTATCAATACATGTCAACCCATAAAACAGGAGCCAAAAAGTGAATCGAGAAAATGAAAAGAGTCAACAAAGTAAATGAACGTAAAAATGGAAGAAACAAGTATGATCCAAAATATGTCCCTTCAGTTCAGGTCTCCATAAGCATTCCTCACGAGTTTTCTTTCTCAGAAGAACGAAAGTTTTTCAACTTGAATCATCATCAGAGACAACCATACCCACATAATGCACGGCACCCAAATGAAAGATAAAAACCAATCATCAAGTGAGCTAGGATCTGAATCTACAAAAGAGAGAAAGGAGCATACCCGCTATCAAAACTTGACTGGGAGGTGGATTCCCAGCGTGCTAAGAGAACGGCTTTATAGCGGCGTAGAACGACAAAAACCCTAGACTACAAGCGAGTGAAGTGAGGAATTTTAAGTAAAGAAGTGCGTTGGGTTGGCTTTCCGTGAACCCAGATCAGCAGCCCAAACAATGGCCACAACAACTGTTTACTTGGGCCATTGGGTTTTGTTAGGACTGTGGACTGTTTCGGTTGATATATGCCCAGTATTTTTATTTTGATAATGATATATGTATAATTCTTTTAATATTCTTATATAATTTATTTTATAATCAATTAATATAATTGTACAACTTCATTAAAAATAATCCGTGAACCCAGATCAGCAGCCCAAACACTGGCCACAACAACTGTTTACTTGGGCCATTGGGTTTTGTTAGGACTGTGGACTGTGTCGGTTGATATATGCCCAGTATTTTTATTTTGATAATGATATATGTATAATTCTTTTAATATTCTTATATAATTTATTTTATAATCAATTAATATAATTGTACAACTTCATTAAAAATAATTTCAACTTTGCATAACTATTTTCCATTTTAAATAAAGTTGTAAAATGTAAAATAATTATAAGATCAATAAATCGAAACTGACTGCATCTTAAAAGATTGTATGTTTAACCTATTTGAGGGCAACTCTATTTATTTGCAAATTTATTCCTTTGTTTTTTTGTTTAATTATTTTTTGGGATTTGTAACTATGACTTGGCTGAGAAATTTAAATGGAGCGTTATTGGGTGTAATGAAATAAAACACAAATGTATCTTCAACCATATTTCATGTCATGGGTGGAGTAATTTCTTTTATAATCCTTTAATTGTCTAGAGGCATAGGCAATCACCTTACCTTCCTACATCAGAATGCATCCTAAACCATATTTAGACGAGTCACTGAATGTTATAAATGGTATGTTTGGTTCTGGTAGTGCCAAAACAGGGGCGATAGCTAATGGCCTCTTTAGTTCCTTAAAGCTTCGCTCACACTACTCAATCCAGACAAACTTAACATCATTCTTGGTCAATACGTGAGAGGGCTTGATAATGTAGAAAATCCCTCCATGAATCTATGGTAATAATTGGCTAACTCTAAGAAACTCCTAACCTCTTGTACGGTGGTAGGTTGTCTCCAATCTATCATTATCTCCACTTTGCTGAGGTCTACCATGATTCCTTCACCCATCACTATGTGACCTAAAAATCTTATTTCTTCTAACCAAAACTCACACTTACTAAGTTTGGCATACAATTGGTGTTCCTAAAGGGTCCTCAACACTATTCTCAAGTAATCCCTATGTTCCTTAGCATTTCTAAAATATATGAGGATGTCATCTATCAATACTACCACAAATAAGTCTAAGAATTGTCGAAACATTCTATTCATAAGATCCATGAAAGCTACTGGGGCATTTGATAAATCGAAAGGCATTACAATGAACTTGTAGTGACCATATCTGGTTTGAAAAGCCGTCTTAGACACATCACTTTCCTTAATCCTCAGTTGATGGTATCCCATAATGAGATTGATCTTGGAAAAGACTGCAACTCCTTGCAGTTGGTCGAATAGGTCATCTATTCTAGGTAATAGGTACCTATTCTTGATTGTCATATTATTCAACTCCCTATAATCGATACATATCCTAAAGGTTCCATCATTCTTCCTCAAAAATAGTATCGACACTCCCCAAGGCGAGGACTAGATCTAATGAATCCTTTTACCAATAACTCATGCAGTTGACCCTTTAGTTCCTTCAGTTATGTTGGGTCCATTCTATAGGGTGCCCTATGAACTTGAATAGTACCTAAGTTAGTTGCAAATTCTATTTCTCTCGCTGAAGTATCCTTAGGGAATTCTCTTATTGCTAGTATATCCGTTACTTCCTTATGCACTCATTTTCTCAAAGTCAGGTTCGTTAGATAAGATTAGGGTTGTACACCAATGGGTTCGGTGTCGGTTTCGGCACAAAATTGATACACCACCGACGTCTGCCATGGGTCAATAGAACTGGCCGAAACCGTGGGTTTGGGAAGAGAAAACTGATCATATCGGTTTCAACGTGTGTCGATGCGGTCTTCAGTCCACCGTCGGCGTCTTCTGTGAAGGAGGAGTAACTGAGGTTACGAGGAAAAAGCCTCAAGCCATCGCTACCATGGAAGAAGAAGAGATGCAAAGAGGAAGAAGACGACGCGGGGAAGAAGAAGAGGGTTGGGGGGGGGGTGGCTTATTAAGTCATTTTGAAACGGCTCTATTTAAAAGCCAAATGGCGCCATTCTGTTATATTTTTTTTTTTAACTTTTAGCCTCTAAAACATCGTCGTTTCACTTGGATCAACCAGTTCAGCGGTTTCCTAGGGGTTCAAACTGGCGCTGAACCACTGATATCGATTTTCCCTCAATTCCTCTCGACCGCTGACTGGTTCTTTGCTGGTTCCGTGCTCCGGTGGTTGGTCTGATCGGTTCACGGCCGGTTCCGACGGTTCCCATACACCCCTAGATAAGATCATTAGCCTCTGCCCTTGTCACCAATTCTTTCCTAACTTGCAAGTGACAACCTTTGGTAGGGCACATAGTTTACTTTCCTTAAAAACCCCAACTTCTATTCCAGACACTCGAAAGGATAATCCTCGAACGACAATCTATACTCTCAAAATGCCTAGATAACCAATCAATTCCCAAAATAATTTCGAAACCTAGAGTACCGAAGACAATCAAGTCAGCCTCCAAAGTCACTCCCCCTACTTCCTACGGACATCCCTTAACTACCTTAATACATAATATTGTCTCCTCATTCGGTAGAACCATCGTGATCCCTTGGCTCATTGGTTGTATCTGAAGGCTTGCCAGTTTAACCAATGTCTAATGGGAAGCTCTCGAGTTAAACAAAGCGCTAACATAGACGTGCAACACCTTAACACTTCTTGTGAAGATTGCCACTACTTACTAAACGCAAGGAGTTCCTACAAAGGAATTTAACTATAGCATGTAATAACCTTGTACCTTTGATGACGCTAGCTTCTTGTGCTACTACCTCCTCGTTAACTTCTCCCGAGGTAAGCACATACACTCTAGCTTGCACTGGCTGCCTTAGACCTCTACATGAATATGAAAAATGATTTCTTACCACGACACATACATAAATATCTTGAAAGTAAGTTAGAGGCTAACTTACAGTGACATAGCGCAACGCACGTAAAAGTAACGGGAAAAATAGCATGCACTTAAATGATATAATTCTAAGGGTTAGAATATCCCTTTAAATACTGAAAATATAAAACTCATTGATGCAAGGCAAAATTTTCCATTTTACCCATCTACATGTAAAAATAATCATTTTGTCCATAAATTAAGGATTTCACATACAAACTTCAAATGCTACCAAAATTTACATACCTCAGGTAAATTTTGTTCTAAATCCAAAAATGCAATAAGAAAATTTTAAAAGAGAGTAAAACTACACAAACCAAGCATTGGCCGAAATATACTAAGGCTAAAAATCTTGATGTTTGTTGCAGTTCTTCCAAACCTCAAACTACATACTTAAACCAATTCTTGCAACACTAAAAATCATATTTTAGGTTCTAAAATCATAATAAGATATCAAAATAATCATGTGACGCCCCCAATTTCCTGCCTGGGATGTACGGAGTCTCGGAAAGTCGGGACATGCAACGCAAGGTTACATACCCCCCTCGCCCTGTTCATGACAGTTAATATGCAATGTATCCTAAATTGCAACTAGTAGTATGCAATAATTACAGTGGAATAAGGGTGATTAGTTATAACTCACGCCAGAATGAACTAAAACATCACAATAACATTAATAACCATCATAAGTTTGAACTTAAGGATAACATTTCCTTAATACAAAATACTTAATCCAAGTTTTATGGTTAGATCAACTATTTCATACGCTTTGAAGTATGAAGAGTCAATGCTTATGAGCATCAAAATTATATATAGTCTTCGCTCAAGGTCCGACTCTTCTTCAACCATCTGCATCTAGCGATCCTTCCTGTTCTTCCTTTATTGTGGCTCTTAGGGCTACAAAATCCTAAGGTCTCTCACCCCCTTTCCCCATATTGTGTCCAGATTCATAGTGTTTTTGCATGTGTGACAAGTGTCAAGGAGTAAATGGGTTGGATGTGTGCCCTAAGTCTCACTAGGTTCCCAACTCTAATCTCAAAGGCTTGGCCGAATCTTATGGGCCTTGAGGGCTTCTCCTACGGGCTTTGGATGCTAAAATATTGGGGCTATAATTTAATAATTAAAAAGCCCAATGTCTTTAAGCCTTAGACATAGCCTAATGTGACAACAGAAGACTGGCGAAAACTTGGCTAAATCTAGATTATCACAGCTAACTTATAAACTTCTCGAGTTTATAGAATCGAAGAGTCTGTAATCAAAGTTATGCTAAGTTAGGATTTGAACCTCTAAGTCTTCGTTTGTTTTCACAACCATTCTCATCCCATCTCATCTAATTATTACAAATTTTCTAGATTCTCATACAAAATAAAATAAACAATTCAACTTTTTTAAATACCAAAACAAAAAAAATATTCTAACAATATTTTATTTAATTTTCAACTTTTATTTCAACTCATTTCATCTAATCTCATATGCGAAGAAAACAAATGAGACAACGAAGATGTTCATAATCAAAGGGTTCAAAAATTTTGTATTTACAAAATTGCCCCATACTTAGCAAAATTCTACTAAGGCTCTAAATTTTCACTATATACAGTTTTGGCCCAAAATTCACCAAAACTAACAAACCTCATATTTTCAATATTCTAAATTAATATATGACCTTAGAATCTCAAAAATCAAATCACAACTATGCCAAAACTCATCAACCCGTGGCATGCATCAATGTGGGTTTATTTGTGATTTCAAGCCTATAGCTTCTATGCATGCATGCGTGATCAATTTCCATGAAACATAAATCTATAACACTAATCTTGAAACATGTTTACAACTTATAAAAATGTCACACGAGTTCATCCCAACACTTGGGCATTTAATAACACCAAATCATGCAAAAACTTCAAACCGTGTATGCATGATATTTCTAGCTTCTCTTTGTCAATGCAAGTTTCAAAGCCTAAAGAAATCATGCATTTCAATGACTAACATGATGATAATTGGTTCCTAAAGGCTTATAAGGCCATCCTTGAGAAAAATAGGACATGATATGCCACAGTCATTCTCATACAAGTACAAACCAAATACTTAGATGATCAACACAAGATATGGATTTATAAACCTATCATGACATGCTATTTTCATCAAATTTAAACCTTCAATAAATCTCCCAAGATATTAGTAAAACATATAAAATCATATCAAAACATGTCATGGCTAAAATTTTGACCCAAAGTAATTTATTTCATCAAAACATCAAATCTGACCCTGTTTGACATTAGCATGCTAAAGATAGGGCAAGAATACTTGTAGAAATTGTGGCCCTTAAAGCTCTCAAAAATACTTCACTCAAGAACTTCACTCGGTTTCACTCTATTAGGGGGAGAAATGCTCTCAAAATTTAAGAGAATGCTTGGAGGAGATGTGTGGACAAATGAGGAAGTGAGTGAGGTATTTATAGGCTTCATGGAGGGTGAGAGGCAAGTGGGACGTTGGTTTTGGCTACAATGAAGTGAATGTGAGTGGTGGAGGTGGGAGATGGAGTGCTTGATTGCCAATGGTGACATCACTTGGTTTAGACCAATAGTGGTCTAAAGTGCCATACTTCATCATTGGAGAGAGCTAGAAGACATCCATAAGTCTAGGGGTTGCTTGATTCCGATTTTTGAAACAAAAATCGACAAGACAAGCAAGCCCCAACGGTTTTGGGTTTCCTTCAAAGTTGTTCAGATCTTGATCCCTCTTTCGTCCTATCCTCTTTGTTTATATTAGGGGCATCATGACCATCATTTGAAGGCTTTTTCAGGTGAGGAAGAGTGGCATGAGTGGCTGTAACAGCCTATTAGAAATTCACTGGTGGAATTTCTATTAACTTTAGGAACCTCGTGAAAATCCCATAAGTTTTTACGAATCGACCAATCGCACAAGTTTTAATATGTCAACATAGTTAGTGTTATCATTCACTATGGTACTAGAAATATGAGTTTAATTATTTGAGGTAGTTAGAAGTGTCAGAATGTGTTTTAGTCTGTCATTAGACTCAGTTGATTATTTAGGATTTTATGGCGCAATAGCCCATTTTCATAATTCCGAACGAAACAACTGTTCGAAATTATGAAATTATTTTCACTATAGGTTAATATGAATATTTAGATTTTTTTCGTACTAAGGTTATTAAGCATTTTTTTGGAGTGAATAGTAACCTCGATAAGCACACCCAGTGCAGTGTTTTCAAAATCACAGTGTGGAATGTCCAAATTAGGTTAGAGAAGTTTTATTTGGACACTTGGCAAAATCTTAGCCACACATAGTGAATAGTATTAGACACTTGGCACTATGAGGAACCATTAGATGGATTTATGAAGGAAATCAAGGTGTGAGATCATGCCACCTAAGCAAAGTTTTGTTTCATTTGATCAACCGATTTGTGCCAGACCAAAGAAGGTTTCAATCATAGCGAAATCCTAAATGGTTGGAATCCAATTGAAGCCCCAAAAGCTTGGTTGAAACCGAAACCCTAAACGGTTTCCCAAACCCTAAAGTTGTCCTCCAAACCCTTTCTAACTCGATTTCTAGCATTGCGTTTAGTCACTTGATTAAATTACTTCCACATGCTATTAATTAATCAAATAATTGTTATGACTTCATTATACAACCTTTTAAACCTTGGAAATTGATTGGCCCAAGAAAAATTAGTTTTGGGCTTGATAGCATCTCAAACCCTAACCAAACCCCCTTTAAACCCCAAATTGAAGCCCACTTGGTTGGGGCCCACCAAGGCCCATGAATTTGGCCACCTTGGCAAGGCGTCTTGAAGAAGTTTCCTCCTCCACATGGTAGACCATCCACTGCCATTGGCTGCACCCATTAGTGCCTTGATGTGAAGGAGAAGTCCATTCCATCAACCTCCATCTCTCACAGTTGCTGTAGGCAGTCCTTTACCCTCTTTACTCTCCACTTTATGTCACATAGCCAACTCCAATCAAGGGTCTTTCAAGCCCATAAATTTCCCCTCCAGGAGTATAAAATCGTGCAAGATACACTTATCTCCATTTTATCACTTCTTCCCCCAGTTCTTAGAGAGAAACCCGAAAAAGCTCTATCGGGCAGATTTCTGGGTCTTTTTGCATTGCCATTTTCGACCCTTTGTAAGTATTTTATCACAATAACTCCATAAAAGTTGTTCGTCTTTGAGTCTAGTTTCCGTGGATATCTTATTAGTCATTTCATGCTCATTTGGTTGGTCAAAAGTATTTTTAACCATGGAAAGGTCATTCTTGACGTGAAATTGGAGAGTATGATATGTTTTGAAAATTTTGACCAAGCTAGTGGACATATCTTGGTCCGAAAATTTTATGGAGTGTTGTTAGCATGTGTTTATGAATGTTCATTGAGGTTTTGTTGCATGAATAAAGCTTTTGATGATAGACTTTTTTAGATTTAGAAACCTGAAAACTGGAAGTGGGAAAACTGTTTTAGTTTTGTGAAAGTTTGAATATTTCGTGGTTTAATCTTATTCCAAAGGCTTTGATATTTTTATTTGATGATCCTAAACCTCTTACATACATGTTAGGATGTTCTTTCGAAGATATTTAGTATTAGTTTGAAGATATGATTTTCTATGCAAGAGGATTTCGGTTTGGCCTAAGATTTGATGTTTTTGGGTTAGATCCATGTTTTGTTGAATTTTAGCCATGTGATTTTAAGTTTGATGGTTGGATCTTCTTTAGGAAATATTTTAAAACTATGAGATGCTTTAGTTTGAAGATCACATGTCTTTAAGCCATGGATCAAGTGATTGATCAAAGTTAGTGCAGAGAAAAGTTTCTGTTTTGGACTAAGTTTAAAACCAAAAACTCCAAGTGTTGTTTTGTGACTTTTGGTGACTTTTGTTTGATGTTTTAAATCCTGGTTAATCTTAGGATGATGTTATGAATATGTTAGAAGTAAGATTTCATTGTTTGGAATTCTTGGAGATGTTTTTATTAAGGTCAAAACTTGTGATTTAAGGGTTTACTTTTTAAAAAGTTTGGGTCTTTTTACAAAAGGTTTGGTGTTGATGATTAGCTTTTCTGAATTGATATTTTAAGTGTATTTTTAAACTTAGGATAGGAAGATCTTTATTACAAAATTTTGGTTTAACCATGGGTTTTGAAGATGGAAGAAATTGCAACCAAAATCAAGAGAAATTGCTTATGAATGTTTCAGCCATTGTGAGTGTTCCATAGTTGTGAATGATTTTAAATTTTTCCGAGTTGATATTTGAGTCTAGGAAAAAATTTACATGAGGAATGTAAATTTTGGTAATTTTTGTAGTTAGGATGTGAAATCCTTAAGTTATGGGTAAAATGGTCATTTTTCCACATGTAGAGGGTAAAATGGTAATTTTACTCTAAGTTGTCCCTTTTCACTTTTTTAATTGTTAGTTATTAAACTTTTAACTTTTAGAATACCCTATTACAGTTCCTTGTGTTTCGCACTTTACTCTCGTAGAACGCGACGATCGAGGTAAGTTAGCTCTTAACTTACTATCAGTTTACTGTATATGTGTGATGGGTAAGGGAACTACAATTTATGTTCGTATGTTGTTATATATGTCATGTCATGCCATGTCATCACATATTTATATATTACATGAATTATTTTGTCATGAAATATTTATCTGTTACACAATATATTTTGTCTCATGTTACTATTTGTTGCAAGTATGTCACATTACGAATGCTATCTATTACATGTATGTCATGTCACGTAATAATCATTGTCACATGTTATGCAATGTTACAAAATGTTGTCTGTTACATGTTATGTCATGTTATGAAATATTGTCTGTTACATGTATGCCATGTTATGAAATGTTGTCTGTTATATTTTATGTCTTATCTGTCATCTTACGTTACGCTACGTCAAGACTTCTGTCGTTTATGTCACGTTCATGTCACGTCACGTTACGAACTGTCATGTATGCTAGTTAAGTTATTCATGTTAATCATGACCCTAAGCGCTAGGATGGGGTAATACCCTAGTGGAACTCTTTTGTTCATGCTGGAGTATCTAAATAGGTGTGAAATTCCCTGGGTTGACGAAGTACAATCAACAGGTTGCGAATGGGGCCTAACTAGCTAGTTACCGGAACGCTCCAGGCACTAACGCCGATGGAGCCACACATTTTGTTACCTATGTTCACAACAAGTGTGGCACAAATAATTCATGGGGCCACAACAATTGTGGAGTATGAAGTATGGAGCTACAACAACTGTGGAGCATATACTACTTGATACATAATAATTGTGAAACGTAGAATACGTGGGCCACAACAACTGTGGAGTACGTGTTAACGCACTCATAGCTGGTATAGACACCTGTGTTGTGATGCGGTAATTGGCAGGGACGCACGGTTCAATGGTACCCTATAGCACCCGTATGGTTACTTTATTAATTAAGTCCATTGAATAAGATTTTAAGTTCATGTATTTCACGTTTAAGTCATGTTTCACGTCATGTTATGTTCAAGTTTACGTTCATGTCAAGTTTCAAGTCCATGTCAATCATGGTAACCTCATGAGATAAAAATACGCAATCATGGTAACCCCATGAGATAAGATTACTCAATCATGGTGACCCCATTAGATAAGAATATATTTCAAGTTCATGTTTATGCCATGTTATGTTCAAGTTCACGTTCATGTTATGTCATGTTCACGTTCACGTTCACGTTATGTTCCAAGTTCATATTAATGTTATGTTATGCTTAGGTTCATGGTATGTTCATGTTGACATTCATGTTATGTCATGTTCACGTTCACGTAATGTTCCAAGTTCACAGTTATGTTATGTCATGCTGAGGTTCATGTTATGCTCAGGTTCATGTTCAAATTATGTATGTTCACGTTCATGCTATATTTCAAGTCCATGTTATGTTTCAAGTTCACGTTTATACTATGTTGCTAGTCCATGTTATGTTTTAAGTTCACGTATATGCCATGTTACATCAAGCTAAGTTTCAGTTTTAGTTCAAGTTATGTCATTTATGCCATGTTGTATGTCAAGTTATGCTATGCTTAATTATGACTTTGATTATGCATTCATGCTTTTACTGCCATGCATGCATCATTAACCTGTGTGGAAGTTTCCTGTTAACTTGCTGAGATTTATAATCAAATCTCACCGTGGTAGTCCCAACTACCATTTCTCTCGAATAGTAGGCGATGTGTCAGGATCAAAGTAGGGAGTAGACACTGGCAGACTGGAGGAGGTTGACTAGACGCCGTAGACACAACACGGAGCTTGCAGCCTCCATAGTTAGGTCTTTGGATAGTATTCCGGTATCGTTAGTCGAGTTGTGCGAGTTACTCAACGAACTAACCCAATAGTATATTTTGGTAATGTAATTATGGAGCCAGGTCTCCATTGTTTTGAGATTAGTCTTCTGAGACATGTGTTGTAATCGTGGATATTTTAAATATGCATAGTTTATGTTTTTACTATTTGGGATATTATAAGTTTGGTGCATAGTATTGCTAAAAAAAACATTTATCCGCTGCCAATATTGCATAATGCTAGATGCATCTTAGGAATATTGCATCATATATGTCATGAACGAGGGCATGTAATCTTGTGTTGCATGTCCCGACGCTTCGGATGTCCGTCTGATTTCAAGCGAAATCTGGGGGCGTCACAGTGGCTTCCAAGTGATCATGCTTGGGCATAAAAATAAAGGGGCAAAATGGGTGATGGTTCAACTAAGTGATTTCAAGTGAGTGCCTATCTTTGAGCCAATCGGTTGGGTTGCCTTGCGAAGGTAATTGGGTAAGCTTTCTCTTGAGTGCTTTGAAGTTCTACCAAGGGAAAAATGGACAAGGAGGTGGTGTGGGGCTGTGACCAAAATAGCCACTAAAAATTCAATTGAAACCCAAGGCCACTCGATTTAGTTTCAACTAGGCTTGTAATGGAATTGGTTGGGATTTCTTGGAGCCAAATTGTCCAATGCTAGAACTAAACTAAGAGGGTTATGGTGGGGTGTAACTGATGAAGTTTTCCTTGAGAAAATGGTGTAAAAGGCATGGGCTAGGGGCTGATTTGGTTTAATGCACATGAAGGTGAACCTAGGTCCCATTTGGTGGTGACTTGGGCATTGACATGACTTTGCTTCTATTGACGTGTTGGGTCAAGTCTAAACTTCTAAATTAGTCTACGAACAATGCAAATGAACAATAAAAAGCAAAAACTTCATATTATAAATGTGGGAAATAAATTAAAGACAAATTAAGCTAAAAACGTGGTTTAGAGGTTACTAATCATGTGTGAGATGATTAGTGCTTCTTAACTCTAGTCAGAAGCTTAACCATGGTTAGATTAGAATCTTAGGGGCGTGTGACACAACTTGGGCTTGAGGGAAACCAATGGTGTGGTGTATGTGGGCTTCAATTGAAAGAATGAAATAAAAGACAAGGCATTGAGCTTCAATGGTTGGGCTTTGGTTGGGCCAAAAGTGCAAGTCTTGGAAGTGGGCTTTGGAGTGGATTATTATATGGACCTTATGTCTAAATTTGTGGGGCCTATCCATGTTGTCAATGGCCTACTAGGTTGGGCCTAATCTTTGGGTCTTTTCTCAATTGGGCTAAAGTCTTGAATCTTACTAAGTTAGGCCCAATGGCCTTATGCTTACTAACTTGTGCCTAATATCTTGGGTCTAATAAGTTATGCCCATAGTCGTGTATCCAATATGTGAGGACTAAAATCTTATGTCTTCCAAGTTGGGCCTAAGGCCTCCATTCTTACTAAGTTAGGCCCAATGACTTTATGTCCTTTACATTGGGCCAATTTTCTAGTGTGCTCCAAGAAAAAACTTAAAACTTTATATCTCCTAAGTTGGGCCTAAGGCTTTTTAGCATCTTATCCTTAGCTCATCACATCCTTAGTGTATTAGGGCCCTAAAGCCTTATGTCCATCAAGTAGGGTCTAAAGTCTTATTGCCTCTCCTAGGCCTTTATACCCAAAAAGCTTGGGCCCTTAGTAAACCACTATTTGAGCATTCTCCAATTCCATCAAATTTTAACTCAAATTACTTAGCTCATTAATGTGGCAATCCGCTAATATGCCATGTGTCATTCCCTTATGGGCCTCTTAGTTTCTTATCCTTAAAATTAATAAAGCAATAAAAAATCTCCAAAATAATATTTAAACCAATCAAGCTCCAAAAACTTTATTTTCCTCAAAATCAATATCGCACTAGAATCTTCTATTAATTCTACTAAACCCTAAGTATACAGCCTTTTTGACTACTCAAGTATCCAAAAATTTCATTTCTTCAAAAATCACAGTCTTATACTAGCTAGGATCATGGGTGCTAAGGCCAAGTCCTGGTTTTCCTGCCGTTGCTTTGCCGCTCGACTAGATTCTGGTAGATCCCATAGTGTGTGGTTGGTTGAGTTATTTCTCTCTTCTTGGCATTTAAGCCAACTGGTCCGAGCTCATTAGTCCAATTAGATCTGTTCTAATATTTCCCTTCCCTTTGTAACCTAAAAACATGAGTCTTGTGATACTCCAATTTCTTTTGCTAAATATGAGTCAACCATATTGTTTAACCTCCTCCTTATGCACTCTTCTATCTATCTCCACACATACCTAGGAGTTAGAATAGATCGTTTTGCCACTCTCTTACTTCGAGCCATGTCGATACTGGTTTTCATTTTATCATCCTTCTCCCAAGTGATTTCTTCAATGTCGTGATTTTGCCAAAGCACCTTCACCAAAGGAATTTCCTGATTCATAATCTGCACAAGAACTTCCTTGTTTGATAAGTTGGGTTGTAACGAAGTGTCCTCCAGATCTTCAGAACAAAAATTACGACATCTAACTCTAAGTCGTAGGTGGGGTATTTCTACTCGTGGTTCTTCAATTGTTAGGAAGCGTAAGTGATGACATGTTCATCTTGCATGAGCATGCATCCAAGTCCTAATCGTTTAGAGAATCTCTACAAACATTTTGGCAAAAACCGTCTATGTAACAACCCGACCCAATAATTATAAGGTTGAGATATTAATAATTTTTATTATGCCTAAATTATATTTAATGAGCCATATTGGATAAGCCAACGAATGATAAATTATTGAGGTTGATTAATAGTTTTAATTAGGCTCAATAACTAGGTTAAATCTCATTTATTATTTATTAAACGGGTTCGATTCCTTTTAGAATTTAAAGATTGACCATTAGAAATTTATTTTAATTTAAAATCATCACTCATTGAAGTCCCCTACGCAGTCTTAATCACTGTCAATCCTACATTGAATGAACTACTAGATCATGTTTTTAAATTCAAACTTTTTTCTTGAATGATCGTGACCGAGTCCAACTCGAACTCGAACTCAAACTCAAACTCAAGCTCAAACTCATCGATATCCTATTCCAACAGAGATACAACACTATGAGTCATCTCCACGTTAAAACTCTTCGAGTCCAACTCAAACTGGTTGTCACCCTCTCCCAAATCTCTCTATAAATATCTCCATTTTGCGTGTTATTTGAAAAGAAAAAACCATAAACCTACAGTTAAGCACCATGATCGATTTTGTATCAGAAATTTTAGGAAGCAACATTACAAGGTAAGTAGCATAATCATACCCTTACACGTATATACGATAAACGACATGTCTTTTATAAAAATATTATGCATGTACGCCCTCCATTGGAAGCCCATTTTCATGTACCCAAGTCATGATAAAATTATGAAAATCCATGATTTTATGTGAATAATTATGCATTAAACTATTTATGAAAATTCATGATTTTATGAAATGAGTTATGCATCAAAAGATTATGAAAATTCATGATTTTATGTGAGAGTTATGCATTAAAATATTCATAAAAAGCCATACATGATTTTATGTGAAGATTTATTCATTAAAATATTTATGAAAAATCATGATTTTATGTGAGAAAACATGTATCACGAAACTATGCGATTTCATTTGAAATCTATGATATGACAAGTTTGCAAGTATGATTATGATGAAGTATGACTGCTAAGATATGTAATGGCCTATGTTATGATATGAAGATGGCTGTAACAGCCTGCTAGAAATTCATTGGCGGAATTTCTTTTGACTTTAGGACTCTCGTGAAAACCCCATAGGTTTTTACGAATCGACCTATTGCATAGGTTTTAGTCTGTCAACATAGTCAGTGTTATCACTCACTATGCTGCTAGAAATATAAGTTTTATTTATTTGAGGTGGTTAGAAGTGTCAGAATGCATTATGGTCTACGCCATTAGACTCGGTGGATTATTTAGGATTTTATGGCACAATAGCCTATTTTCATAATTCCGGACGAAACGTCTGTTGAGAATTGTGAAATTATTTTTAGGGGCACATCGAGGTTGAATTTCGGTATAATATTTTCACTGTAGGTTAATATGAATATTTAGGAATTTTTAGTGTTAAGTTTATGATTCACTTTTTCGAAGTGAATAGTAACCTCGGTAAGCGCACCAATTGCAGTGTTTCGAAATCACAGTGTGGAATGTCCAAATTGGATTAGAGAAGTTTTATTTGGACACTTGGCAAGATCTTAGCCACACTTAGTGAATAATATTAGACACTTGGCACCATGAGGGATGTTTGTTGGATTTGAAGGAATCAAGGTGTGAGATTATGCCACTTAAGCAAAACCTTGTTTCATCTGCTGAACCAAATTGTGCCAGATCAAAGAGGTTTTCAATCCTAGTGAAACCCTAAATGGTGGGAATCCAATTGAAAGCCCAAAAACTTTGTTGAAATCGAAACCCTAAACGGTTTCCCCAAAACCCTAAAGTTGGCCTTTAAACCCTTTCTAATCCGATTTCTAATATTGTGTTTAATCACTTGATTAAATCACTTCCACATGCTATTAATCCTTCAAATTTGTGTTAGAACATCATTATCCAACCTTGTTAACCTTGAAAAATTGATTGGACCAAGTGATATTGGATTTGGGCTTGATAGCAACCCAAACCCTCTTTAAACCCCAAATTTTAGGCCCATTCGGTTTAGGCCCATTAAGGCCCACGAATTTGGTCACCATAGGATTGCTTCATGGCTAAGTTTTGTACCCCCACTTGGCTGGCCAGATCTTTACAAGAAGGGCCTAGAAGGTTCTTGAAAGACAAAGCTAAAGGGCCACCTCACTCTTTCACTCTCACACTCCACCTTAAGAAAAGATCTTGGTCTGATTTTTATGAGAAGAAAAGGCCAACACTCAACCATTCATTCAGTCCTATCACTTTACATAGCTTGTGTAAGAAGCTCTTCAGTCCACTTCCCACGAAAAGCAGCTCTCCTTTACACTTTTCCTTCATAGAACACAAAAGACACTCTCGGACAGTTTTTCATACCTCTTTTGAACGCCTATTTCGAAGATTTTGTAAGTGTTTTCTCGCCAATTTCCTTCATGAAAGTTCTTTCTTTTGGAGTCTAGTTTACGTGGATAACTTATTCGTTCCATTTGGAGATCATTTGATTGGTCAAAAGTTGTTTAGACCCCAGAAAGGTCATTCTGGGCGATAAACTGGAGAGTGTGTTATATTTTGGAGTTTTTGACCAAGCTAATGAATAGATCTTGGTCCGAAATTTTTATGGAGTACTGTTAACATGTGTATATGATTATTGGTTGAGGATTTGTCGCATGATTAAAAGTTTTGGTGAAATATTTTCTTAGGTCTAGAAACTTAGAAACTGGAAGAGGAAAAACAGTTTCTGTTTTGAGAAAGTTTAAATCTTTTATGGTTTAATCTTATTCCAATGGCTTTGATATTTTTATTGGAAGATCCTAAGCATCTTATATACATGTTAGAATGTTATTTTGAAGATATTTGATGTTAGTTTCGAACATATGAAATTTTATGGAAGGAGATATTCGGTTAGGCCAAAGTGATGATGTTCTTGGCTAAATTTATGTTTTGGTCGATGTTTACCCATGTGATCTTGAGTTTAAAGCTTGGATCTGTTTTAGGACACCTTTTTGAACCATGTGATGTTTTGGTTTGAAGATCACTTCTTTATAAGTCATGGATCAAGAGGTTGATCAAAACAAGTTAGAAACAAAATTCTGTTTTGAACTTAGAAGAGAAACCAAAAAGTTCAAGTATAGTTTTAGTGATTTTGATGACTTTTGTTCATGATTCAAAACATTATTATTCTTAAGAATATGTTATGAGTGTAGTAGAAGAAAAATTTTGGTTTAATCATGAGTTTCGAGATTTGAAAGAATTACAACAAAAAGCAAAGGAAATAGCCTTTGTAAGTTTCGGCCATATAGAGTTTTGATGGTTGTGTTTAGTTTTAAATTTTTATGAATTGATATTTGAGTTTAGGACAAAATTTACATAAGGTATGTAAATTTTGGTGATTTTTGAAGTTATGATGCAAAATCCTTAAGTTAGGGGTAAAATAGTCATTTTCCCACATGTAGAGGGTAAAATGGTAATTTTACTCTAAGTTGATATTTTTCCATATTCCTAATTGTTAGTGATTAAGTTCTAATTTTTAGAAATCACTACTTTCAGTTTCCCGTGATCGCACTTGAGTTTTGTCTCGAAGCGCGAAGATCGAGGTAAGTTAGCTTTTAACTTACTATCAATTTAATGTGTATGTGTGATAAGTAAAGGAACTAAATTGTATGTATGCATGTTATCATATGTGCCATGCCAAGTCATTACATATTTATCTGTTACACAGAATTTATTCTGTCATGAATTATTCATCTGTTACACAAGATATTCTGTCACGTATTGCTATACATGCTATACATTGCAAGTATGTCATGTTAAGTTAAGTATGCCATCTGTTACATGTATTTCTTGTCATGTAATATTCATTGTCACATGTTACGCCACGTTAAGAAATGTTGTCTGTTATATGGTATGCCATGTTACGAAATGTTGCATGTTACATGTATGACATGTTATGAAATGTTCTCTGTTACATTTATGTCTCGAAGTATGTCATGTCTGTCGTCCTACGTTCATGTCACGTTATGTTACGTCAAGATTTCTGTCTTTTATGTCACGTTCATGTTACGTCACGTTACGAAATGTCATGTCTGCCAGTTAAGTCATTCATGTCAATCACGACCCTAAGCGCTAGGATGGGGTAATATCCTAGTGGAACTCCTTTGTTCACGCTGGAGTGTCTAAATAGGTGTGAAATTCCCTGGGTTGACGAAGTACAGTCAACAGGTTGCGAATGGGGCCTAATTAGCTGGTCACCGGAGCGCGCCAGGCACTAACGCCGATGGTGCCACACATTATGTTACGTGTGTCCACAGCAAGTGTGGCACAAACAGATAAGTCATGGGGCCACAACAACTGTGGAGCATGAAGTATGGGGCCACAACAACTGTGGAGCATACACTACGTGAGACACAGCAATTGTGACACGTAGAATACGTGGGGCCACAACAACTGTGGAGTACGTATTAACGCACTCACAGCTGGTATAGAAACCTGTGATGTGATGCGGTAATCGGCAGGGACACACGGCTCAAGGGGACCTGTGTAGCACCCATATGGTCATGTTAATGATTAAGTCTATTGAATAAGATTCCAAGTTCAAGTCATGTTTCACGTTATGTTATGTTCAAGTTTACGTTCACGCAATCATGGTAATCCCATGAGACAAGAATATGTTCCAAGTTCATGTTATGTTATGTTCACGTTTACGTTATGTTCCAAGTTCACATTTATGTTATGTCATGCTCAAGTTCAAGTTCAAATTATGCATGTTCACGTTCATGTTATGTTTCAAGTCCATGGTTATGTTTCAAGTCACGTTCATGCTAAGCTTCAGTTTCAGTTTAAGTTATGCCAGTTATGTTATGTTGTATGTCAAGTTATGCTATGATTACTTACGATTTGATTATGCATTCATGCTTTTACTGCCATGCATGCATCATTAACCTGTGTGGAAGTTTCCTGTTAACTTGCTGAGATTTGTAATCAAATCTCACTGTGGTAGTCCCAACTACCATTCCCCCCGAATGGTAGATTTTGTTACAGGATCTGAAGGAGAATCGGGAATCGACCAACTGGAAATGGTCGACTAAGCGATGATGCGATGTAGGTGTTAATACAGTAGTTACCTCAGATTACTACTTGTATTTGTAGAGTTCAATCTCCATCACTCTTTTGATCACAACCATATGGATTAATATTGTGATCTCAGTTGTTTAGTATGTCATTATGTATGAAGTATGTTTTAAGTATTTGGGATATTTCGGTTTGGTGCATAGTATTGCTAAAAAGAAAAATTATCCGCTGCGAATATTGCATAATGCTAGATGCATGTTAGGAATATTGCATCTTATATGTCATGAACGGGGGCAGGTAACCTTGTGTTGCATGTCTCGACGCTTCAAATGTCCGTCCGATCCCAAGCGGAATTTGGGGGCGTCACAGGGTGGTATCAGAGCAATACGTCTCTGGGTTTAAATCCACATGTCCTTAGGAAATGCACCAAATATTAGGCTTGAAATTTTAGTCTTTACTAGGCTTGAATTTCTTGAAGTATAAGAGATAGTATGTGGCTGTAACACGTGTACTCGTGTGATTTAGGAAGTGACATGACTCGAGGTAGGATACCTCAAAACCCTGAGGGAGTTACAAATTAGGATAATCAGAATCCCCCGATGGATGGAGGATTAGTTGAAGCCGTACGTTTGCTGACTGACATGCTTAGACAACAGCAACATCAGCAAGCACATGTACCCAGACTCGAAGTCAGGGATTGTCTGTGTGAGAAGTTCTTGATCCATCATTATCCAAACTTTTCTGGTAATGAAGAGCCACTAAAAGCCGAGAAATGGATTATGGATCTCAAAAGGACAGACGAGATCTGTGGATGTACTGAGGACCAAAATGTTCTATATGTTGTATACCTATTCTAAGGAGAAGCTGGAATATGGTGGGATACACAAAGGCAGCTTCTAGTTAGGGAACTAGGAAGTTTGGATGCATTATCTTGGAAGAGATTTAAGGAAGAGTTGACAACGGATTCTACCCAGATTCTATCAAACAGCTAAAGGCGCAGGAGTTCGCGACTTTAACTCAAGGTAGTTTGACCGTAGAGCAGTACGCTGCTAAGTTTATGGTGTTAGGAAGGTTTGCACCACACTTGATTTCTACTCAAAGGATGCAGGCACGAAAGTTTCAAGCTGGACTTCAGCCATGGATCCATAGCCAAGTAGCTTGCCTAAGAATAAAGAATTACCAAGAGTTGGTAAACGTGGCCGCGATAGCAGAGGCTGAGCAGAGAGGTCTAGCTATCCAGTTCAATACCGAGCGAAAGAGAACTTCATTGTCTGCTACTGAAGAAAAATCTAGAAATGAAGAAGATATCTACTGGACCAGATAAGGGAAAAGGCATCGAGACTGGAAGCTCAATACTAACCACATACCCAATATGTGGGATGTCAGGAAAGAACCATGGAGGCAATTGCAAACTTACCTTAGGACTCTATTTCAGATGTGGCCAACCTGACCATTTGATCAAATTGTCCCAAAAGAGGCCGGAGAAATGGAACTATTCCCATTGGAGATTCCAAACCAAAGCCACGACCTCCAGTACTAGCTTAAGTGTATGCAGGTACTTCTAGAGACGCAGATGCTGACGCCCCAGGAACTAAAGGAATTGGCGCCGTCACTGGTATTTTTTTCTAAGACCTCTATATTGTTAAGCTTATCTAAGGTTGATTAGATTACAATTGATGGTACTAGTGCATTATTGATACTTTGGGTAAGTTAAATCATTGAGGTTTATAACTTGTACGCAGTTTGATTCAAGCGAGGCCCTATTTTTAGTGATTGTGGTATTGTACGTTTAGTTCGTACTCTGAATTGTTACCAGGTGGTAAGAGTAACATTTTTCATTAAGAGTATTTCTATTCATACCAGTGTAGATATGGAATACCTTTTAGTAGTACGAGGAAGGATATTCAAGGTTGATGAATTAGTATCCCAAGTATTTGGAGTTTGTTTTGATTCGAAGGTTACAATGAAATTTGTGTTCGGAAGAGTACAGTGTGTGGGAGAAGCTTTGGCCTTAGTAGGATTCACTTATGATAATAGTTTTATCCAATCGCGAATAAATGGTTTCTGGCGAAGCACCGTGTTTGTGGAAACCTAGATTGCCCTTATATTGGAGACTTTTATATGGGGAGTAAAAGCTTGTCTTAAGGATTTACGTGAGCAGTAAGAACAAATTCTTTGGATTAGAGTCAGAATAAGAGGCAACTCATGATGGATAGAAGAGCTATGTTAATCATAAGAGAGAAACTCTTGAGTTGAGGTTAATAGCTGATCGTTTACCAAGGTACCACCTAGGAGGAGGAACGATTCGTGGTGATTATGAAGGAGTAAGCTAGTCCTAGGCAGATATAATTCCTTGAGGAAATAAAGAATGTGAATTCAGTTGTGTATGGATTTTAAATTCTTCCAAATTGAACTGCATGAATACTTGAAGTTTTAGATTTAGAGAGTATGCTGGTACGATTTGACCTACCTTGTGGAAGGACTCCAGTACAAATTGATATGATTTGAGAGAGAAAGAGTTAAGAATGGTAGATATATATACACGTTGTGGATAATTCATTGAATAGTGAAGAGAATAGTGATTTCTTTTAAGCAAGGAGTCAGTAACCTAAAAAGTCTAGAAGTCATTAAGTTTAGGCAGTAATCTTTGGGATTGTTATGCCTTAATGTTATAGTGATAGTCTTTTTGTATAACCATGTGATGGTTATAGATAAGAATAGTGTTGACTACGAGAAGGAGGCGTTATTTCAAGAAGAACGAGACCTGCCCCTTGGGCGTGTTGAGGCATCTAGTGATGGGCAATACGTTGGTAAGCAACTTTTTCTTTTGAGCGTATTTTATGTTTGTACTTACGTCGATTTCGAGGACGAAATCTTTTTTTTAGGAGGGGAGGATGTAACAGCCCGCTAGAAATTCATTGGCGGAATTTCTTTTGACTTTAGGACTCTCGTGAAAACCCCATAAGTTTTTACGAATCGACCTATTGCATAGGTTTTAGTCTGTCAACATAGTCAGTGTTATCACTCACTATGCTGCTAGAAATATAAGTTTTATTTATTTGAGGTGGTTAGAAGTGTCAGAATGCATTATGGTCTACGCCATTAGACTCGGTGGATTATTTAGGATTTTATGGCACAATAGCCTATTTTCATAATTCCGGACGAAACGTCTGTTGAGAATTGTGAAATTATTTTTAGGGGCACATCGAGGTTGAATTTCGGTATAATATTTTCACTGTAGGTTAATATGAATATTTAGGAATTTTTAGTGTTAAGTTTATGATTCACTTTTTCGAAGTGAATAGTAACCTCGGTAAGCGCACCTATTGCAGTGTTTCGAAATCACAGTGTGGAATGTCCAAATTGGATTAGAGAAGTTTTATTTGGACACTTGGCAAGATCTTAGCCACACTTAGTGAATAATATTAGACACTTGGCACCATGAGGGATGTTTGTTGGATTTGAAGGAATCAAGGTGTGAGATTATGCCACTTAAGCAAAACCTTGTTTCATCTGCTGAACCAAATTGTGCCAGATCAAAGAGGTTTTCAATCCTAGTGAAACCCTAAATGGTGGGAATCCAATTGAAAGCCCAAAAACTTTGTTGAAATCGAAACCCTAAACGGTTTCCCCAAAACCCTAAAGTTGGCCTTTAAACCCTTTCTAATCCGATTTCTAATATTGTGTTTAATCACTTGATTAAATCACTTCCACATGCTATTAATCCTTCAAATTTGTGTTAGAACATCTTTATCCAACCTTGTTAACCTTGAAAAATTGATTGGACCAAGTGATATTGGATTTGGGCTTGATAGCAACCCAAACCCTCTTTAAACCCCAAATTTTAGGCCCATTCGGTTTAGGCCCTTTAAGGCCCACGAATTTGGTCACCATAGGATTGCTTCATGGCTAAGTTTTGTACCCCCACTTGGCTGGCCAGATCTGTACAAGAAGGTCCTAGAAGGTTCTAGAAAGACAAAGCAAAAGGGCCACCTCACTCTTTCACTCTCACACTCCACCTTGAGAAAAGATCTTGGTCTGATTTTTATGAGAAGAAAAGGCCAACACTCAACCATTCATTCAGTCCTATCACTTTACATAGCTTGTGTAAGAAGCTCTTCAGTCCACTTCCCACGAAAAGCAGCTCTCCTTTACACTTTTCCTTCATAGAACACAAAAGACACTCTCGGACAGTTTTTCATACCTCTTTTGAACGCCTATTTCGAAGATTTTGTAAGTGTTTTCTCGCCAATATTCCTTCATGAAAGTTCTTTCTTTTGGAGTCTAGTTTACGTGGATAACTTATTCGTTCCATTTGGAGATCATTTGATTGGTCAAAAGTTGTTTAGACCCCGGAAAGGTCATTCTGGGCGATAAACTGGAGAGTGTGTTATATTTTGGAGTTTTTGACCAAGCTAATGAATAGATCTTGGTCCGAAATTTTTATGGAGTACTGTTAACATGTGTATATGATTATTGGTTGAGGATTTGTCGCATGATTAAAAGTTTTGGTGAAATATTTTCTTAGGTCTAGAAACTTAGAAACTGGAAGAGGAAAAACAGTTTCTGTTTTGAGAAAGTTTAAATCTTTTATGGTTTAATCTTATTCCAATGGCTTTGATATTTTTATTGGAAGATCCTAAGCATCTTATATACATGTTAGAATGTTATTTTGAAGATATTTGATGTTAGTTTCGAACATATGAAATTTTATGGAAGGAGATATTCGGTTAGGCCAAAGTGATGATGTTCTTGGCTAAATTTATGTTTTGGTTGATGTTTACCCATGTGATCTTGAGTTTGAAGCTTGGATCTGTTTTAGGACACCTTTTTGAACCATGTGATGTTTTGGTTTGAAGATCACTTCTTTATAAGTCATGGATCAAGAGGTTGATCAAAACAAGTTAGAAACAAAATTCTGTTTTGAACTTAGAAGAGAAACCAAAAAGTTCAAGTATGGTTTTAGTGATTTTGATGACTTTTGTTCATGATTCAAAACATTATTATTCTTAAGAATATGTTATGAGTGTAGTAGAAGAAAAATTTTGGTTTAATCATGAGTTTTGAGATTTGAAAGAATTACAACAAAAAGCAAAGGAAATAGCCTTTGTAAGTTTCGGCCATATAGAGTTTTGATGGTTGTGTTTAGTTTTAAATTTTTATGAATTGATATTTGAGTTTAGGACAAAATTTACATAAGGTATGTAAATTTTGGTGATTTTTGAAGTTATGATGCAAAATCCTTAAGTTAGGGGTAAAATGGTCATTTTCCCACATGTAGAGGGTAAAATGGTAATTTTACTCTAAGTTGATATTTTTCCATATTCCTAATTGTTAGTGATTAAGTTCTAATTTTTAGAAATCACTACTTTCAGTTTCCCGTGATCGCACTTGAGTTTTGTCTCGAAGCGCGAAGATCGAGGTAAGTTAGCTTTTAACTTACTATCAATTTAATGTGTATGTGTGATAAGTAAGGGAACTAAATTGTATGTATGCATGTTATCATATGTGCCATGCCAAGTTATTACATATTTATCTGTTACACAGAATTTATTCTGTCATGAATTATTCATCTGTTACACAAGATATTCTGTCACGTATTGCTATACATGCTATACATTGCAAGTATGTCATGTTAAGTTAAGTATGCCATCTGTTACATGTATTTCTTGTCATGTAATATTCATTGTCACATGTTACGCCACGTTAAGAAATGTTGTCTGTTATATGGTATGCCATGTTACGAAATGTTGCATGTTACATGTATGACATGTTATGAAATGTTCTCTGTTACATTTATGTCTCGAAGTATGTCATGTCTGTCGTCCTACGTTCATGTCACGTTATGTTACGTCAAGATTTATGTCTTTTATGTCACGTTCATGTTACGTCACGTTACGAAATGTCATGTCTGCCAGTTAAGTCATTCATGTCAATCACGACCCTAAGCGCTAGGATGGGGTAATATCCTAGTGGAACTCCTTTGTTCACGCTGGAGTGTCTAAATAGGTGTGAAATTCCCTGGGTTGACGAAGTACAGTCAACAGGTTGCGAATGGGGCCTAATTAGCTGGTCACCGGAGCGCGCCAGGCACTAACGCCGATGGTGCCACACATTATGTTACGTGTGTCCACAGCAAGTGTGGCACAAACAAATAAGTCATGGGGCCACAACAACTGTGGAGCATGAAGTATGGGGCCACAACAACTGTGGAGCATACACTACGTGAGACACAGCAATTGTGACACGTAGAATACGTGGGGCCACAACAACTGTGGAGTACGTATTAACGCACTCACAGCTGGTATAGAAACCTGTGATGTGATGCGGTAATCGGCAGGGACACACGGCTCAAGGGGACCTGTGTAGCACCCATATGGTCATGTTAATGATTAAGTCTATTGAATAAGATTCCAAGTTCAAGTCATGTTTCACGTTATGTTATGTTCAAGTTTACGTTCACGCAATCATGGTAATCCCATGAGACAAGAATATGTTCCAAGTTCATGTTATGTTATGTTCACGTTTACGTTATGTTCCAAGTTCACATTTATGTTATGTCATGCTCAAGTTCAAGTTCAAATTATGCATGTTCACGTTCATGCTATGTTTCAAGTCCATGTTATGTTCCAAGCTCACATTCATGTTATGTTTCAAGTCACGTTCATGCTAAGCTTCAGTTTCAGTTTAAGTTATGCCAGTTATGTTATGTTGTATGTCAAGTTATGCTATGATTACTTACGATTTGATTATGCATTCATGCTTTTACTGCCATGCATGCATCATTAACCTGTGTGGAAGTTTCCTGTTAACTTGCTGAGATTTGTAATCAAATCTCACTGTGGTAGTCCCAACTACCATTCCCCCCGAATGGTAGATTTTGTTACAGGATCTGAAGGAGAATCGGGAATCGACCAACTGGAAATGGTCGACTAAGCGACGATGCGATGTAGGTGTTAATACAGTAGTTACCTCAGATTACTACTTGTATTTGTAGAGTTCAATCTCCATCACTCTTTTGATTACAACCATATGGATTAATATTGTGATCTCAGTTGTTTAGTATGTCATTATGTATGAAGTATGTTTTAAGTATTTGGGATATTTCGGTTTGGTGCATAGTATTGCTAAAAAGAAAAATTATCCGCTGCGAATATTGCATAATGCTAGATGCATGTTAGGAATATTGCATCTTATATGTCATGAACGGGGGCAGGTAACCTTGTGTTGCATGTCTCGACGCTTCAAATGTCCGTCCGATCCCAAGCGGAATTTGCGGGCGTCACAATGGCACCATATGTTCTGGGCATATTACATTGCCAGGTTGTACGTGCTAGTAGTGCACCCAGTGTGTTTTTCTTATATATGGATTCCACAATCAGTGGCCACAGGCTGAATCGAAATCAATTTAGATTCGCTAATCCTAACTCACGGTAGTCAACAATGGGTACTGACCTATGAAAAATGAAAAATAAGTTCATGTTCATTTATTTACGTATGTATTTATGAGTATGCATATTTTTCAGGAAAATTTATGCTTATTATGTTTACCATATGATATGTTGCTTATTGAGTATTCGACTCATTTTTATATTTTTTATATTTTAACTACCCCAAGTGAAGATTTTTATGAGGATGAGACTGCAGGATAGGACTTGGGCCAGGGAGGTGAGGCAGAGGCCTAGATAGTTTATGCCATGCTCAATTTTTTGATTTTAGGTTAATAAGTTATTTTTTTAAGCATATAAGACTATTGATTTTAAATAAGTGCTTCTTTAGACTCTCTTTTGAATTTTTAGTATTTAATAAAGATTAAATTTATTTATTTATGGGGTCTTTCGTATCTGGCGCTTCGTTAAGAAGAAAAGTTTTTTCAAGTCAAAGTTTTGGTAGCACATGATTTCCCATAAATTTTAAAAATGACTTTAGTGGGGAGCAGGGTGTTACAATTGGTATCAAAGCCCAGGTCGAAAGATTCAGTAGACTTTTCAAAATAAAAGAAAAGAAAACTTTTTGCAAAAAAAGAAAAGAAAAGAAAAAAAATGTTTTACTAGGAAAAAAAAGGAATTTTGAAAAGAGAAAGTGAAAAAAAAAATCTAGGCCAAGGTTTCCTCATGGCATTCCCTGCTTTGCAATAAGTATTTTTAACTTGTACTATTTAGTGTGTTAATGAAAACTAAGAATGAAAATTTTTAGATACATGCATGTCAAAATGCACCTACTACGTGAAATGGTTTTAGCGCATAAGGTAAGGAAGTTTCTAAATATGAGATTAGGAACCTTTGGTTTTAAGATTGATAATACATCTTGTTCATGAGAAAATAGTTTTATATTTTGTGAAGTTTGATCCGAGGAAATTAGGAATGAATTTAGTGGATTTTGGAGTTATGACATAGATCTATGTATGGTGCATGGTGTTTCATGATGATTGGTGGAAAATATCTTATGTTCTATAAGTAACACGATTCTATCACCAAGAATGAGGTTTAAGATTTAGGATCCGAACTTTGAAGAATTCTAGGTTGCGATTTATTGAGTTATTATTTTAGGTGTAGAATTTTATTATTATTTCATGTGGAGAGTTTTATTTATGTGGAGATCGTTAGTTACTATTGTATGTGGAGTTAAGATAATTGTTGGGTGAATTTATTATTAGGCTTTTAATTGATCCCATTGTTAATGCATATACTTGTTTAGGTTTGTGTTGAATTTAAAGTGTATGATTGTTGACACGTAGCGTACCAACCTATACGCTTAAAGGTTTAGTAAAACATCAGACCAAAATAGAGAATGATTATAATTATTGGAATATTAAGTTCAACTAAACTATATTGAGGAGTAAAAGAGACATAGAAAGAATGTAGGTTGTTGGCAGTCTAGCCAATTTCGAGGACAAAATTTTTATAAGGAGGTGAGTTTGTAATGACTCGGCCCAATAATTCTAAGGTCGAGATATTAATAATTTTTATTGGGCCAAAATTATATTTAATGGACCATATTAGATAAACTCACGATCGATAAATTATTGAGGTTGATTAGTAGTTTTAATTAGGCTCAATAACTAGGTTAAATTCCATGTATTATTTATTGAACGAGTTAGACTCTTTTTAGAATTTAAAAATTAATCATTAGAAATTTATTTCAATTTAAAATCATCACTGATTGAAGTCCCCTACATAGTCTCAGTCACTGTCAATCCTACATTGAATGAACTACTAAATCATTTTTTAAAATTTAAACTCTCTTCTTGAAAGATCGTGACTGAGTCCAACTCGAACTCGAACTCGAACTCGTCGGCATCCTATTCCAACAGGGATACAACTCTACAATTCATCTTCATGTTTAAAGCTCTTTAACCGAGTCCAACTCAAGCTGGTTGTCAAATCTCTCTATAAATAGAAAAAATCTACACAACCTGCTACTATTCACACAACCTCCACACACCACACTTTTTTAAATTATTATTATTATTATTATTTATTTTATCAAATATTTAATATATGAATAATGAATAGAAGAATTAAATTAGTTAAAAAAGAATGAAATAAAATAAAAAATATTAAAAAAATTTTAAAAATTTAAAAAAATGTGGTGTGTGGAGGTTGGTGAGGTTGTGTAGCATTGCTCCTATAAATATCTACATTCCGCGTGTTGTTTGAAAAAAAAAAAACCATAAACCTACAGTTCAACATCATGATCGATTCTGTGTCAGAAATTTTAGAAAGTAATACTATAAGGTAAGTAGCATGATCATACCCTAACACATATGTATGGTAAACGATATGTCTTTTATAAAAATATTATGCATGTATGCCCTCCATTGGAAACCCTTTTTCACATACACAAGTCATGATAAAATTATGAAAATCCATGATTTTACGTGAATAATTATGTATTAAATTATTTATGAAAATCCATGATGTGAGAGTTATGCATTAAAATATTTATAAAAAACTATGTATGTAAAGATGTATGGATTAAAATATTTAAGAAAAATCATGATTTTATATGAGGAAACATGTATCACGGAATTTTATGAAAGAATGCGATTTCATTTGAAATCTATGATATTACAAGTATGCAAGTATGATTATGATGAAATATGAATGCTATGTAACGGCCTATGTTATGATATGAAGACGGTACCATATGTTATGGGCATATTGCATTGCCAGGTTGTACATGCTGGTATTGCACCCAGTGTGTTTTCCTTATGTATAGATTTCACAACCCGTGGCCATGGGCGGAATCGAAATCTACTTAGATTCGCTAACCCTAACTCACAGAGGTCAACAGTGGTTATCGACATATGACAAGTGAAAGATAAGTTCATATTCATGTTATTTATATACGTATTTATGAGTATGCATTTTTTCAAAAAACTTTATGTTTATTATGTTTACTGTATGATGTGTTGCTTATTAAGTATTCGACTAATTTTTGTATGCTTTTATGTTTTAACCACCCCAGGTAATGATTTTTATGAGGATAGGACTACAGGCAGGACTTGGCCCAGGAAGGTGAGGCAGAGGCCCATATAGTTTATGTCATGCTCAGTTTTTTTATTTTAATTTAATAAGTTATTTTTATAAGCACATGAGACTTTATTGATTTTAAATAAGTTCTTTCATAGACTCTATTTTGGATTTTAAATATTTAATAAAGATTAAATTCATTTATTTATGGGATCTTTTGTATCTGGCGCTTCATTAAGAAGAAAAGTTTATTTTTAGTCAAAGTTTAGCACATCGATTCCTCGAAAATTTTAAAAATGACTTTATTGGGGAGCAGGGTGTTATAGTCTAATCCTAAGAAACTTTGGTTCTTATGTATATTGGTAGGACACGGCCAATTCACTACCACTTCGACCTTACTGGGATCAACCACTACTCCAAATCACATGCCCTAAAAACTTCACTTCCAAAATTCACACTTGTTGAACTTGGCATACAACCTATGCTCCTTCAATCTCTCCAACATTAAGCTGAGATATTGCCTATGTTCCTCTATTTGTGGCATGTTCTAGATCTATAACGAACTCTCTTTCCCTCTTGGGGGTAATCCTGGTAAGTCATCCATGAAAACCTCAGGAAAATTCTCATGTGCAGGTATCCCATGCATCTCCTTATCCTTACTGGAGTCTTCAATTATCAAATCTAATTAGATTACAACACCGTTAACAATGTAGTTTCTAACTAAAGAGGGAATAGCCTTTACAATTCCTCTTATCCTACCAACTTTAGGTGAGTTAAACAAAATCTCTTTCCTCCGGCAGTCTAACTTGGCATAGCATTTGGATAACCTATCCATTCCTAATATCAAAATCAAACTCCAATAGACTGAAGATAATCAGATCTGCCTCCATAATCCTTCCATCTAAACTTAGAGGGAAAATTCTAAGGGTACACTTGACTGTACTTCCATCAGGAATCATAACTACTACGGTTTGAGGAAATGATTATGTCGGCAGGTTACAAGTTCATGCAAACTTCGTTAACATGGAAGACCTCGTTGCATTAGAGTCAAATAAGGCACATGTCGTATATCCGTATAGCATGATATTACCTAGAACGTAATCATGAACTACCATATACCTAGCAGCTAAATTAAAAGGGTTAGTTTCTATAAAAAGAGAAGGGTGCTAAGGGAAAATGTGATGCCCCAGATTCTGCTTGGGATAGGACGGACATCCGAAGCGTCGAGACATTCAACACATGGTTACATGCCCCCGTTCATGACATATAAGATGCAATGTTCCTAATATGTATCTAGCATTATGCAATATTCGCAGCGAATAATTTTTTTTTCTTAAGCAATACTATGCACCAAATTTATAACATCCCAAATAGTTAAAAAATAATCCATGCATACTTAACAAAAAAAACATCCACGATTACAACACGGGTCTCAGAAGGCTGTAATCACAAAACAATGGAGAACTGGCTCCATAATTACATTACCAAAATACAAATTGGGCTAGTTCATTGAGTAACTCGCGTAACTCGACTAACGATGCCGGAATACTATCCAAAGACCTAACTATGAAGGCTACAAGCTCCGTGTTGTGTCTACGACGTCTAGTCATCCTCCTCCAGTCTGCTAGTGTCTGCTCCTTACTCTAATCCTGGCACATTGCCTACCAATCGGGGGGAATGGTAGTTTAGACTACCATGGTGAGATTTGATTACAAATCTCATCAAGTTAACAGGAAACTTCTACACAGGTTAATGTTGCATGCATGGCAGTAAAAGTATGAATGCATAATTAAATTCGTAAGTAAGCATAGCATAACCTGACATATAACATAGTATAAATGACATAACTTGAACTGAAACTGAAACTTAGGTTGACATGACATGACATGTACGTGAACTTAAAACATAACATGGACTAGCAACATAGCATGAATGTGAACTTGAAACATAGCATGAACGTGAACATACATAATTTGAACATGAACTTGAACATAACATGAACCTGAGCATAACATAACATAAACGTGAACTTGAAACATAACGTGAACATGAACATGACATAACATGAACATGAACATGAACATAACCTGATATGAACATGAACTTGAAACATAATATGGACTTGGAACATAGCATGAACGTAAACATACATAACATGAATGTGAACTTGAACATAACATAAAAGTGAACTTGACATCACATAAACATGAACTTGAAACATGTTCTTGTCTCATGGGTTCACATGGTAGAGTAGTCTTATCTCATGAGGTTACTATGATTGCGTAATCTTATCTCATGGAGTTACTATGATTGCGTCTTCTTATCTCATGGGATTAATATGATTGCGTATTCTTATCTCATGTGGTTACCATGATTGAATATTCTTATCTCATGGGGTTACCATGATTTAATAATAACCATGAACTAAATAATAACTTAACTGTACGAAGACGTACATGAACGTAAGTCGAAAGACATGACGTACTTGACATAAAATGTGACAGACAAAATTTCATAACACGGCATAACCTGTAATAGTGAATATTACGTGACATGTCATACATGTAAAACAGTGAACACTATGTGACATGGCATACATGTAACAGATGACATAAAGTAACTTGACATATGTGCAACTTATAGCAATACGTGACAGAGTAGATGGTGTAAGAGATAAACATGTAATGACATGGCATGGCATGACATATATAACAACATACGAATATAAATTGTAGTTTCGTTACCCATCATACATACATAGTAAACTAATAGTAAGTTTAGAGCTAACTTACCTCGATCGTCGCGTTGTAAGAGAATAAAGTGCGAAACACGAGGAACTGAAAATAGTAATTCTAAAAATTAAAAATTTAATCACTAACAATTATAAGCATGAAAACAAGCTAATTTAGAGTAAAATTACCATTTAACCCTCTACATATGGAACAATGATCATTTTACCCCTAACTTAAGGATTTCACATCCTAACTCCAAAAAATTTCAAAATTTACATTCCTTATGTAAATTTTGTCCTAAACTCAAATATCAATTCTGAAAAATTTAAAATAAATCACAACTATGAAAAACACACTATGATTGAAACATCCATAAGATTTTTCCCTTGATTTTTGTCTCACTTCTTCTAATTTCAAAACTCATGATCAAACCAGATTTTTGCAACAAAGATCTTCATATTCTAAGTTTAAAAGCATACTTAAAACATCCAAGAAGAACTTACTAATCATCAACCCAAAACGTTTTAGTAAAATGATCCATTTAATTAAAAACAAACATTTGAATCACAAGTTTTAATCTTAATCAAAACATCTCCAAGAATTCCAAAAAATCAAATCTTACTTCTAACATATTCATAACATCATCCTAAGATCAACCATGCTTTAAATTATCAAGCAAAAGTCACCAAAAATCACAAAATAACACTTGGAGTTTTTGGTTTTACTTTTTTAGTCTAAAAATAGAAACTTTTCTCTCAACTAATTTTGATCAATATCTTGATCCATGGCTTAAAGATATGTGATCTTCAAACTAAAACATCACATGTTTTAAAAATGTGTCCTAAAGAAAATCCAACCATCAAACATAAAATCACATAACTAAAACTCAATAAAACATGGATCTAACCCAAAAACCTCAAATCTTAGGCCCAACCGAAATCCTTTTGCTTAGAAAAATCATATCTTTAAAATTAATACTAAATATCTTCAAAATAACATCCTAACATGTATATAAGAGGTTTAGGATCATCACATAAAAATAAAAAAAGCCTTTGGAGTAAGATTAAACTACGAAATATTCAAACTTTCACAAAACAAAAACTTTTTTTCCACTTCAAGTTTTCAAGTTTCTAGATTTAAGGAAATCTATCATCAAAAGCTTTAGTCATGCAATAAAATCTCAATGAATATTCATAAACACATGCTAGCAACACTCCATTAAATTTCTAGACCAAGATATGTCCATTAACTTCGTCAAAAATTCCAAAACATTACATACACTCTAGTTTCACGCCCAAAATGACCTTTCCATGGTTAAAAATACTTTTGACCAATCAAATCTACATGGAATGAGACTAACAAGATATCCACGGAAACTAAACTCAAATAATTACAACTTTTATGAAGGAGTCATTGTGCAAAAATACTTATAAAGAGTAAAACATCTCCACGCAAAAAGACCTAGAAATTTGCCCAAGAGAGCTCTTTTGAGTTTCTCTCTAAGAACGGGGTCAATAAGTGATGAAAGGGAGTGAAATGTGTCTTGCAAGACTTCAGACTTCTGGAGGGAGAAGTTATGGGCTTGAATGACCCTTTGATTAGAGGTGGCTATGTGACATAAAGTGGAGAATAGTGAGGGGGAAGGACTGCCTGCAGCAGCTATGAGGTACGGACGTTGATGAGGTGGATTCTCCTTCACATCAAGGCACTATTGGGTGTAGCCAAGGGCAGTGGATGGCCTATCATGTGGGGGAGGAAATTTCTTCAAGAAAATTTGCCAAGGTGGCCAAGTTCATAAGCTTTGGTGGGCCTCAACCAAGTGGGCTTCAATTTGGGGTTTGAATGGGGTTTGGTTTAGGGTTTGGGATGCTATCAAGCCCAAATCCAATTTTTCTTGGCCCAATCAAATTTTCAAGGTTTAAAAGGTTGGATAATGATGTCATAACAGGGATTTGATTAATTAATAGCATGTGGAAGTGATTTAATCAAGTGATTAAACACAATGCTAGAAATTAGATTAAAAAGGGTTCGGAGGCCAACTTTAGGGTTTGGGAAACCATTTAGGGTTTCGATTTCAACCAAACTTTTGGGGTTTCAATTGGATTCTAGCCATTTAGGATTTCGCTAGGATTGAAACCCTCTTTGGTCTGACACAATTTGGTTGATCAGATAAAACAAAGTTTTGCTTAGGTGGCATGATCTCACACCTTGATTTCCTTCACACCTTGAAACCCTCTTTGGTCTGGCACAATGGTTCCTCATGGTGCCAAGTGTCTAAATACTATTCACTTTGTGTGGTTAAGATCTTGCCAAGTGTTCAAATAAATATTCTCTAACCTAATTTGGACATTCCACACTGTAATTTTGAAAACACTGCATTTGGTATGCTTATAGAGGTTACTATTCACTAAAAAAAAAGCATAATAAACTTAGTATTGAAACAAATCCTAAATATTCATATTAACCTACAATGAAAATTATTTACCGAAATTCAACCTTGAAGTACCCCTTAAAATAATTTTGTAGTTTCGAACAAGCGTTACGTCCGAAATTATGAAAATGAGTTCTTGTGCCATAAAATCCTAAATAATCAACTAAGTCTAATGGCGTAGACCATAATGCATTCTAACACTTCTAAATATCTCAAATAATTAAACTCATATTTCTAGCACCATAGTGAGTGATAATACTGACTATGTAGCAGACTAAAACCTGTGCGATTGGTCAATTCATAAAAACTTGTGGGGTTTTCACGAGGTTCCTAAAGTCAATAGAAATTCTACCAGTGAATTTCTAGCGGGCTGTTACATCCTCCCATCCTAAAAAACAGATTACAAACATAAAACACGGTCAAAAGAAGAAGTTGCTTACCAACCTACTGTCCATCTCTAGATGCCTCATCACACTCAAGGGCTAGGTAATGTTCTTCCTGAGGTAACGGCTTCCTCTCGTAGTCATCAACACTATTCTTATCTATAACCATCATATGGTTACACAAAGTAACTACCACTATAGCATAAGGGTATAACACTCCCAAAGGTTACTGCCTAAACTTAATGACTTCTAGGCTGACCTTCTAGGATACTGAATCCTTGCTTAAATGAAATAAGTATTCTCCTTACTATTCAAGGAATTATGCACAACGTATAATATATACCATTCTTAACTCTCTCTCTCTTAAATCATATCAATTTGTATTGGAATCCTTCCACACAGTAGGTCAAGTCGTACCAACATACACTCGAAATCTAAAACTTCAAGTATTCACGCAATTCAATTTGGAAGAATTTAATCCATGCACAACTGAATTCACTTTCTCTATTTCCTCAAGGAATTCTATCTGCCTAGGACTAACTTACTCCTTCATAATCACAACGAATCGTTCCTCCTCCTAGGTGGTACCTCGATAAACGATCAACTATTAACCTCAACTTAAGACTTTCTCTCTTATGACTGGCATAACTCTTCTATCCATCAAGAGCTGCCTCTTATTCTGACTCTAAACAAAAGGATCTATTCCTACTGTTCACGTAAATCCTCAATACCAAGATTTACTACCCATATAGAAGTCTCCAATATTATGGCAATCTACGTTTTCCACAAACACAACGCTTTGCCAAAAACACTTAACGGCAGCTGGATAAAACTACCATAATAAGCGAATCCTACTACGACCAAAGCCTCTCCCAAGCACTTTACTCTTCCGATTACAAATTCCTTTGGATCCTCAAAATCAAAACAACTCCAAATATGCGGAATACTAATTTATCAACCTTCAATATCCTTCCTCCAACTGCTAAAGGGTATTCTATATCTACACTGATATGAACAATAATACTCTTAATGAGAATTGTTACTCTTACCACCTGGGTAACAATTCGGCTTCCAAATTAAACTCTCGTGTAATACCACAATCACTAAAATTAGGGACTCAATTGCCCAAAATAACAATAATGCAACAATACAATCAATTGCAATCAAATCAACCGTATATGAGCTTAACAATACCTAGGTCTTAGAAACAAAATACTAGTGACGGTGCCAGCTTCTTCAGTTCCTGGGGTGTCATCATCTGCGTCTCCCTGAGTGACAACATACACTCTTATGGGCATGTGCTGCCTCGGCTTTTTTTTGTAGCCACTGTTGAGAGCAACCCCCTTTCTTTCATTGCTCAAAGCAACACTGGGGCAGTCTTTGATCGTATGACCCAGTTGGCCACACCTAAAACAAGTTCCTAACGCGATTATGCACTTGCCTCCATAGTGTTTACACAAGGTGGAATTGTGATTGGCATTGAGCTCCCAGTCTCAATGCCTTTTCCTTTATCTGAATCAGTAAACATCTTCTTCCTTTCTGAACTTTCTTCAGCAGCATATGATGAAGTCCTTTTTTGATATGAACTCGTGGGAAAGGAATCCCTTGAACCCACAGTCAATTTAAAAACTCCCCAAGAAAGCCAAAATCAAGTCAATGGATGGAGAAGCTAGACCGGATGAGAACTCGTTTCAAGAACCTAGATTATATTAAAATCTAGACCCGTTGAAGAACCCGTCTCAAGAACCCAGATTACAAAGGAGGAATGCCACAAAGGTTGTGATTTACCTTTGATAAGTTCAAAAGTTCAATTAAGAACAAGAGGAGTAAAACTCAACTCACAATGAATAAATTCATCAAATTTCATAAACTTCATAAACCTATTAGAATGAGGCTACATAGAGTATTTAAAGCAAAACCTAATTAAAACCCTAGATAAAATAAAACCCCATCTTCCAAAAATACCCCTGAGTGAATAGTGCCACGGCTACAGTACGGCGCTACAGTAACTCGGCTACAGTAACCCTAACCCTAGTTCAATAAAATATTAACTTTCCCAACATGCCCTTACATAGGCATAAACCCAATTATTCTAAGCAAATAAAATACGTCCTTGAAATTAATTAAATAAGTTGAAAGCCTTCAAGTGTCCAAAGCCTATAAGTCATGTTGTTGCCCTTTCCATAGCTTATGAAATGAATCAAAGCATAATCTTCATCGTTTAAGCCCTTGAACTTGTATTTGGCCCATCTGGAACTTGAAACATATCTTTAAGACTAGGCCCACCTTAGTTCCCATCATTTCCCCCTCTCCTCAAAAGGATTCGACCTCGAATCTCCACCTGGATCGAAAGGAAAAATGTTAGTAACATTATCATTGATTTCATATGCATTGTCATTAATTTGTTCAAGAATTTGAGAACATCCATCCAAGCTACTCCTGTTGTCAACAGATAAAGACATTAAATCTAAAGGAGTAAATAGATTAAGTCTATAAACAATTTCAAAAGGAGAATATAAAGTGGTAGTATGCATGGTCTTGTTATATGCAAACTCTATAAATCCATCCATAACCACAAAAATAGAATTTCTACTCCTTTCTTTCCTAGGCAGCCCCAAAACAAAGTCCATAGATATGTCTACACATGACTCACTAGGAATAGGTAAGGGCGTATGCAACCCATGTGGCAAAAGTATAAATTTGGCATTTCTGCATGTAATACCCCTGCCACAAATACAATTGACATCTCTCTTCATCTTAGACCAACATAAATGTTCATGCAAAATGTCTAATATTTTCTTGACATCAGAATGACTACTCCAAATATATGCAAACTCAAGGAAGGGCAAATGATAGTCCCACAAACATTCATGCAACACATCAATGAATGACAATTGATACTTCCACAAACGTTCATGCAACACGTCATTGAAAGGCAAATGATATTCCCACAAACGTTCATGCAACACAACAAAAGTCTTCCTTACACCATGGTTACCCAATAAACCACCATGTCCGTCACACACAAGTAACTTACGCATAAAACTAGTAGGTACACAAAATCTATTCTTTCTAAACAAGCACCAATCTAGTTTATAGAACTTACCAAACGATGCTTTCTCATATGTTCCATACACACTAGCAAAGTCATCATCATTAGCATGCAATTCCTTATCATATTCAAGTTTCAACAATTTTGCATCTAAAATGAAGATAAGTACATACCTTCTTGCTAAAGCATCAACCACAAAAGTTTCCATACATTGTGTGTATTTGAATACATGAGGAAAAGTCTTAATACAATCCTCCCGCTTAGCACGCATTATAGTCAACAACTTACCTTGTCCCTTTAAGTGTATCAATGACTCATGTTCTTCCAAGAAAGGTCGGTTAGGAATTGTTGCACCTGGCACAAAATCAATGTAGTGCTCTATCTCCCTAATGGGTGACAATCCTCTAAACACACCTCTAGGAATCACGACCTCATATCCCTGCAACAAAGAAACAACAACACTAGGCAAAGAGTCGTTAAATTCGTTAGCATAAAAGCTGGCCTTAGCATAAAAACTCACTTTTGTCTTTTTATTTCTCTCTACAATTTCTCTTTCTTTTTCCTCTTGTGGCTCCAATCTTTTTCCTTGACTCTCAACCACCTCTCTATTTTCTTTTTCTCTCTCTCTTTCTTTTGATGTTTCGGCCTCATTCTCTTTTTTCCTCTCACTCTCTTTGTTCTTTTCACTCTCTGTTTTTCTTTCAGTCTCCTCTTTTTTTGAACTCTCGGCCTCACAATTGTTTTTCAACTCATTCTCTCTTTTTCTTGAGGTTTCAGCCTTACCCAAATCTTTTCCCTTTGATGGTTCGGTCTTCCCTTTTGCTACAACTTGATCATTTTTGTCCCACTTTGGTTTCCAAGGAGTACAAGAAACCGAAGTATACCTTGATGTACTCTTTCCTTTTAGCCTTCTCTCCACCTTCATTGCCATGTGCACCATGTCCTCTACCTCCTCATAATGTTGCAACTCAACTATATTGGCTATCTCCCTATTCAACCCCCTCAAAAATCTTGTCATCGTGGCCTCCCGATCCTCCACTACATTAGCCCGAATCATAGCCACCTCCATCTCCTTATGGTAGTCCTCTACACTCCTAGACCCCTGTATAAGATTTTGTAATTTTTGGTAGAGATCTCTATAGTAGTGGCTAGGTATAAATCTCCGCCTCATGATAGTTTTCAACTCTCTCCATGTTTCTACAGGCCTCTCAAGATTCCTCCTCCTATTGGTCACTAATTGATCCCACCAAACAATCGCATAATCAGTGAACTCAATTACAACCAACTTCACCTTCTTCTCCTCAGAGTAATTATGACAATCAAACACCAACTCTATTCTTTTCTCCCACTCTAAATAAATTTCAGGGTCAGTTCTACCTTGGAATGATGGTATTTTCATTTTGATGCTCCCAAGGTTCTTATCTACTCCATCTCGACCCCCAGAGTTTGCCCTAAGGCCTCTTCCATGCCTAACTCCTCTATGTCCACCCAATCCAACTTCAGATGTTAAGCCTTCTTCATCCTCACCAAACTCTACATTCTTATACCCATTCTCAATTCTAGGCTCACGTCACCTCCTATCTCTTTCACCTTGCAAATTTCTAATCACTGCTTCTTGATTATCCATACTATCCCTCACTTCACCCAACACCAAGTTCAACTGCTCAAACTGTTGTTGCATGGCTTGCAACACAATGGATGAGTTATATTCTCTCCCCCTTAGTGATGAGCTACTCCGATGAGACATTACAATGTGCTGCACAAAAAGAAAGTTAGTGGAAAACCTCACACACTCCCTTACGTGTTTGCACTCAAATAATGGCACTCCACTCGTGTTTCACTCTTAATTGGCCTTTTCCCAATAATAGTCTCACACTCTCTTGCCTTTTACCTCAAGAGCTTTCCCACTCAAGTTCTTTCAGAACTAAATGAACTCAATCAAGACAAGGCAACCTTGTTTTATCCCAACTAGTAATTAGATCCAGGAAACAAGAACAAGAGAAACATGAAGGAATAAAAATGACACGAGAATCAATGAAGTTATACGAATGAAAGAGTAACAATAAGACAAGATACCAACTTGAGTGATGTATGCAGCAGCCTCTTTGATCATAAGGTTTAATCAACAAATTTCTTTCTTTCTCTTTGTTGTAACTATGTAGCAATTTTGAATATGCTACCTTCTTTTTTCTTCATCTTCTTCTTCTTTTTTTTTTTTTTTTCAAATTTTCTTTTCTTTTCTTTTCCTTTCCTTTCTTTTCTTTTCTTTTCTTTTCCTTTCTTTTCTTTTCTCTAATTCAATCACAAATAGCAATATTCAATTGTAAAAATCAAGCAATTGAATTCAAGCACGACAATGAAGTAGAAGAGAATCAATGGAACGTCACTCCAAGCAAACAGATAAACTTAGAGATGCAGAAAACCCTAGAATTTTGAAACCCTAGGTGATGCAAATTTCAGCCAAACCCAAAATCCTAAGAATTTTGGAAGCCTACTTTTTGTTTCTATTTTTTTTTTTTTTGGCAACCCTAGAACAATAAAGCCCTAGAATTAAGTATGGAAGAAATTAAAGATAGAATCAGACCTGATTGGAAACCTTGCTCTGAATACCAAATGATATGAACCCGCGGGAAAGGAATCCCTTGAACCCACAGTCAATTTGAAAACTCTCCAAGAAAGCCAAAATCAAGTCAATGGATGGAGAAGCTAGACCCGATGAGAACTCGTTTCAAGAACCTAGATTATATTAAAATCTAGACCCGTTGAAGAACCCGTCTCAAGAATCCAGATTACAAAGGAGGAACGCCACAAAGGTTGTGATTTACCTTTGATAAGTTCAAAACTTCAATTAAGAACAAGAGGAGTAAAACTCAACTCACAATAAATAAATTCATCAAATTTCATAAACTTCATAAACCTATTAGAATGAGGCTACATAGAGTATTTAAAGCAAAACCTAATTAAAACCCTAGATAAAATAAAACCCCATCTTCCGAAAATACCCCTGAGTGAACAGTGCCACGGCTACAGTACGTCGCTACAGTAACTCGGCTACAATAACCCTAACCCTAGTTCAATAAAATATTAACTTTCCCAACATGCCCTTACATAGGCATAAACCCAATTATTCTAAGCAAATAAAATAGGTCCTTGAAATTAATTAAATAAGTTGAAAGCCTTCAAGTGTCCAAAGCCTATAAGTCATGTTGTTGCCCTTTCCATAGCTTATGAAATGAATCAAAGCATAATCTTCATAATTTAAGCCCTTGAACTTGTATTTGGCCTATCTGGAACTTGCAACATATTTTTAAGACTAGGCCCACCTTAGTTGCCATCATTTTTCTTTTCGAAATGATCAGGGAAGTCGAACCCTTCTACTCTGCCTCTGCTATGGCAGCGACGTTTACCAACTCCTAGTAATGCTCTATCCTAAGGCAAGCTACTTGACTACGGATCATAGGCTGAAGTCCTACTTGAAACTTCTATGTTAGCATCCTTTGAGTAGAAATCAAGTGTGGTGCAAACCTCCCTAACTCCAAAAACTTAGCGGCGTACTGCTCTACGGTCAAGCTGCATTGAGTTAAAGTCGTGAACTCCTGCGCCTTCAACTGTTTGACAGAATCTGGGAAGAATCTGTTGTTGAACTCTTCCTTAAATCTCTCCCATGACAGTGTCGCCAAACTTCCTAGTTCCCTAACTAGAAGATGTCTTCGCATATCCCACCATATTTCAGCTTCTCCTTGGAATAGGTATCCAGAATATAGAACCTTCTAGTCCTCAGTACATCCACAGATCTCGTAGGTCCTTTCGAGTTTCATAATCCATTTCTAGGCTCTCAGTGGCCCTTCAATACTAGAAAAATTCGGGTAACGGTGAATCAAGAACTTCTCATACGGACAACCTTGACTTCGGGTCGGGGTACATGCACTTGTTGTTGTTGCTGTTGTCTAAGCATGTCAGTCAATAGACGTACAACTTCACCTAATCCTCCATCCATCGGGAAATTCTGATTTTCCTGATTTGTGGCTCCCTCAGGGTTTCGAGTTATCCTACCGTGAGTCATGTGTAACTTCCTGAAACACACGAGTACACGTATTACAACCACGTACTATCTATCATACTTCAAAAAATTCAAGCCTAATGAAGACTAAAATTTCAAGCCTAATATTTTGTGCATTTCCTAAGGACATGTGGATTTAAACCCAGAGACGTATTGCTCTGATACCACCCTGTGATGCCCCCAGATTTCACTTGGGATCGGACGAACATTCGAAGTGTTGGGACATACAAGACAAGGTTATCTACCCCCGTTCATGACATATAAGATGCAATGTTCCTAACATGTATACTATCATTATGCAATATTCGCAGTGGATAATTTTTTTTTTCTTGAGCAATACTATGCACCAAACTTATAATATCCCAAATAGTTAAAACATAATCAATGCATACTTAACAAAATAAACATCCACGATTACAGCACGGATCTAAGAATGTTGTAATCTCAAAACAACGGAGACTTGGCTCCATAATTACATTGCCAAAATACACATTGGGCTAGTTCATTGAGTAACTTGCCTAACTCGATTAACGATGCTAAAATACTATCCAAATACCTAACTATGAAGGCTGTAAGCTCCGTGTTGTGTCTACGACATCTAGTTAACCTCCTCTAGTCTGCCAGTGTGTGCTCCCTACTCTGATCCTGACACATCACCTACCATTCGGGGGGAATGGTAGTTTGGACTACCACGGTTGAAAATTGAAACTAACAGGAAACTTCCACACAGGTTAATGATGCATGCATGACAGTAAAAGCATGAATATATAATCAAAGTCGTAAGTAAGCATAGCATAACTTGACATATAGCATGTGACATAACTTGAACTGAAATTGAAACTGAACTTGACGTGACATGACTTGTACGTGAACTTAAAACGTAACATGGACTAGCAAGGAATCCCTTGAACCCACAGTCAATTTGAAAACTTCCCAAGAAAGCCAAAATCAAGCCAATGGATGGAGAACCTAGACCCGATGAGAATTCGTTTCAAGAACCTAGATTATATTAAAATCTAGACCCGTTAAAGAACCCGTCTCAAAAACCTAGATTACAAACAAGGAACGCTACAAAGGTTGTGATTTACCTTTGATAAGTTCAAAAGTTCAATTAAGAATAAGAGGAGATAAACTCAACTCATAATGAACAAATTCATCAAATTTCATAAACTTCATAAACTGATTAGAATGAGGCTACATAGACAGTATTTAAAGCAAAACTGATATGAACCCGCGGGAATGAATTCCCTTAAACCCACAGTCAATTTGAAAACACCCCAAGAAAGCCAAAATCAAGTCAAGGATGGAGAATCTAGACCCGAAGAGAACTCGTTTCAAGAACCTAGATTATATTAAAATCTAGACCCGTTGAAGAACCCGTCTCAAGAACCCAGATTACAAAGGAGGAACGCCACAAAGGTTGTGATTTACCTTTGATAAGTTCAAAAGTTCAATTAAGAACAAGAGGAGTAAAACTCAACTCACAATGAATAAATTCATCAAATTTCATAAATTTCATAAAACTGATTAGAATGAGGCTACATATAGTATTTAAAGCAAAACCTAACGACACCCTAGCCAAAATAAACCCCCATCTTCCAAAAGTGCCCCTGGATGAACAGTGCCTCGGCTACAGTGCCGCGCTACAGTAACTCGGCTACAGTAACCCTAACCCTAGTTCAATAAAATAATAACTTTCCCAACGTGCCCTTGCATAGGCCCCCTTAAGTGCTTCCCATAATAAACTCAATTATTCTAAACTAATAAAATAAGTTCTTTAAATGAATTAAATAGGTTGAAACCCTTCAAGAGCCCAAAGCCTTTAAGTCTTGTTGTTGCCATCTTCCATAGCTGATGAAATGAATCAAAATTAGATCTTCATCCTTCAAGCCCCATCTTGAATGTTGGGCTCTTGCTAAACTCGTCCCAAGTGGATTGCATCAATCCATGCATTGCCTCCTTGATCTTCTTGGCCCATCTGGAAGTTGCAAATGATCTTTAAGACTAGGCCCATCTTGGTTCCTATCAGTTATCAACAACTCAGTAAGCAGAGAACATATACTAGTGTATAAACATGAGCATTTACAGAAACCAGAATGCAGAACAAAATATTTTCATTTTCAGAGTGCGGAAGCAGAACATGTTATCGAAATATCAGAGCGAAGATTTAGAAATAATTTCATTCAAAATATTCTTTGGCATTGCATAAAAGATCATCATCATCATCAGAACATCATATCATAACAGAGTCCATATATAACCCCCGTGGTAGGGTTGTGCATCTGCGGATAGCCAAGCAGAACATAAAACACTCTATCACCAAGGTGTGCACTCAAAACAGAGACCACTACTATAACCCGTGGCAGGGCCGTATCCACTATTATTATCCGTGGTTGGGCCGTATCCACTATTATAACCCGTGGTTGGGCCATATGCCACTATTATCACCCGTGACAGGGCCATAACTGAACAGAACGGAAACAGAATCAAATTCAGAATCAGAGAGTCATGCCAAAGGTTTTCAAAAATCACGTCTTATCCAAACAGAGTACTGAACAAAAATCTTCGGAACAGAACAAAATCATATCACAACATAATTTATGCACAAATTTCAGATTCGCTCTCATTTTCAAAGTTCAAAAACAGAATGTCAAAAATAAGCTCATGTCTACACCAGTCATGACAGAAAATACTTTCTTCTTAAACAGAATCTCATGAGTAATGCAGAACAAATAACTGAGGTAGTTCAAATTTCTTTTCTTCACAAAACATGCATATTTTCCAAAAAGGACTTCAGTTCATTTTATTTAATGCAAAGTCTAGCATAGGAACCCCCGCTTACCTGGACTTCTTAGTTTTTCAGAATTTTCCTCAAAAATGCCGAACAATTATTAATCGTCACCTATAAAATAATCACGTAACTTCCATAAATTTCCGATCAAACATGTACCTCAATATTTAAACCTGAAATGCTAAAATAACATATTTTCTTAAACTTCTAAAATTATCCTAACCCTTAAAATATTATCACTTTCTAATTTCGTCAATAGCCACTTAAACGAATTCATACCGAAGAGAGTAATCGAATAAATAATATGCTAAAATGAATAACGATGTTTTTTTAAAATACTAAAGTACCCATAACATATTATAGATTAATAGAATACTCTAGTTGCTTGAAATCTCATAAAATAAGGCCCACTAAAGAAATGAGTTCCATTGAAAACTAAATAGTTCAAATTAATAATATAATCATATCTTTTAATGTATAATGAAAACCAAGCCCATTCATTAAAACACAACCAATTAAAAACAGACCATTAAAGCAAAATCCATTAAACTGAACCCACGTAACATTATAACTGAAAACAGAGCAACATGTAAAAACACTTAAAAAACAAGATTGAGGTATTTTACGGAAAAGTCAAAGACCAAAGGTGTGATGGCAGTTTTGAAGTTACTGATATGAACTCCACCAACAATTGTGATGAAACCCGATAACAATGATGGCTTGCAACCCCAAGATCGTATTGACAAGATTTGTTAAGCCTTGACCAGTCACCCAACTAGATGAAAACCAAGACTACGAAGGATTGAAAACGCCACACCCAGAAATCAAAATCAAGGTGATAAGTTTGGAGATTGAACGCCACAAGATTAACTTGATAAGTTCAAAGAGTTCTTTGAAGAACCAAGAGGAACACAAGACCTCACAAAGACAATTAAGCTTCTGAAATTTCAAATCTGATATTAAAACTCGAAATAACCCCTCTATATACTTGGAACAACCCTCCAATTGCCTCTTGAAATAACAAGTCCCACGATTTTTAGGCCTCTTGGAGTTCTAGAGGCAGCCAGAAATGACTAAATGACTAAATTCAATGTATTTCACGTACCCAGGCAAGACATTCACCTATTTAATATTCTTGAAACTTAACAAATTCACGTCCTTTAATGGTCAGACCATTCATCATATTTCTATTTGCTAATATTAGCCTCTTTAATTGCCTTGATGACATGGACTAAGTCTTGAATATTATTTGAGCCCATCTTGGTCTTTTTAGAATCAGCCCAATTCTCTTGGATTAGCCCATTTAGTGCTTCCTTGAAACGTTTGTCTCTAAGTCTTGTAATTGGGCCACTAGGAAGTGACAAAGGTCTTGTGCAAATTCAGCTCCATTCCCACTTGTATGATCAGCATGTCCAGCTCCTTTGTTTGCATCATTCTCCCCCTCTTGAGAAGGATTTGTCCTCAAATCATCACCTACATCAAAAGGAGACAAATCAGCAACATTAAAGCTTGCACTGACACCATACTCACCTGGTAAGTCAAGCTTGTAGGCATTATCATTGATGCGTTCTACTACTTGAAATGGCCCGTCACCCCGAGCTAGGAGTTTTGAACGCCGCTTCTCTGGAAAACGGTCCTTCCTTAAGTGCAACCAAACCCAATCTCCTAGTTGAAACACTACCCTTCTTGCGTCCCTTATTGGCTTGATGGACATATTGTTTAGTCCTCCTTTCAATGTTCAGCCGTGCCTTTTCATGAATCATCTTTACAAATTCTGCCTTCTTTTTGTGATCTAAGTTCACACGTTCACTCAAAGGTAAAGAAGTTAAATTCAAAGGTGACAATGGGTTAAAGCCATAAACAATTTCAAATGGTGAAAACTTAGTTGCATAATGTATACTTCTATTGTAAGCAAATTCAACATGTGGCAAACAATCTTCCCATGCTTTCAAGTTCTTTTTAATGATAGCACGCAACAAAGACGACAAAGTTCTATTTACTACTTCAGTTTGGCCATCCGTTTGTAGATGACAAGTAGTAGAAAACAACAACTTAGTTCCCAGCTTTCCCCACAAAGTCTTCCAAAAGTAACTCAAAAACTTTGCATCCCTATCAGAAACAATGGTCTTAGGCATACCATGTAACCTAACAATTTCTTTGAAGAACAAATCAGCTATATGTGATGCATCAACAGTTTTATGACATGCAATGAAGTGTGCCATCTTGGAAAATCTATCTACCACCACAAAAACTGAATCTCTCCCCCTCTTAGTCCTAGGTAAACCTAAAACAAAATCCATAGAAATATCAGTCCAAGGTTCACTAGGTATTGGCAAAGGGGTGTACAAACCATGGGGTTTCAACTTAGACTTAGCCTGTTTACACGTGATACACTTCTCACAAATTCTTTCCACATCACGTTTCATATGAGGCCAAAAAAAATGTTCATGCAAAATTCCTAAAGTCTTAGCTACACCAAAATGACCCATCAAACCACCACCACGAGCTTCTCTCACAAGCAATTCGCGCAAAGAACATATTGGCAAACACAATTTATTTTCCCGAAACAAAAATCCATCATACCTATAAAACTTACCAAACACCATTTTTTCACATGCATTGAACACATCACCAAAATCAGAATCTTGAGCATACAATTCCTTAATGTATTCAAAGCCAAGCATTTTTGTATCTAAAATGGAAAGTAAGGCATAGCTTCGGGACAATGCATCAGCCACCACATTTTCCTTACCCTGCTTATATCTTATCACATACGGAAATGTTTCAATGAATTCCACCCACTTGGCATGGCATTTGTTCAACCTTTGTTGTCCTTTCAAATGCTTCAAAGACTCATGATCTGTGTGAATCACAAACTCCTTTGGCCGTAGATAGTGTTGCCAATTTTCCAAAGCCCTCACCAAGGCATACATCTCCTTATCATAAGTAGGGTAATTTAGGGCTACCCCACTCAACTTTTCACTGAAATAAGCAATTGGACGGCCTTCTTGCATCAAAACAACTCCAATACCTATGCCTGAAGCATCACACTCAATTTCAAAAGTTTTAGCAAAGTTAGGTAAAACAAGCAAAGGCGCATTAGTTAACTTTTCTTTGATCAGACTAAATGCCTTTTCTTGTTCTTTTCTCCACTTAAACGGCACATTTTTCTTGATGACTTCAGTAAGAGGGGGGCGGCTAAGATACTAAAATCACGCACAAACCGTCTATAGAAGCTAGCTAAGCCATGGAAACTCCTCACTTGGTTGACTGTTGTAGGCGTTGACCACTCTTGGATTGCCTTCACCTTTTCCTCATCCACCTCAATTCCTCTCTTACTAACAACAAAACCAAGAAACACAAGTTTATCCATGCAAAAGGTGCACTTTTTGAGGTTAGCAAACAACCTTTCTTTCCTTAGAATTTCCAAAACAGATTTCAAATACATTACATGTTCTTCCAAATTTTTGCTATAGATTAGGATATCATCAAAATACACAACTACAAATCTGCTAATAAATGCTCGCAAAACATGGTTCATCAAACGCATAAATGTGCTCGGAGCATTAGTTAAACCGAAAGGTATCACTAACCACTCATACAAACCATATTTAGTCTTAAAAGCAGTTTTCCATTCATCACCTTCTTTCATCCTAATCTGATGATATCCACCCTTAAGATCAATTTTTGTAAAGACACAAGAACCATGCAATTCATCCAGCATATCATCTAGTCTAGGAATGGGATGACGATACTTTACCGTTATGTTGTTGATGGCTCGGCAGTCAACACACATCCTCCATGTTCCATCCTTCTTAGGAACTAACAGCACCGGAACCGCACAAGGACTCATACTTTCACGCACAAACCCCTTCTCCAATAATTCACTTACTTGCCTCTGAAGTTCCTTGGTCTCCTCGTGATTACTCCTATAAGCAGGTCGGTTTGGAATTGATGCACCAGGTATGAAATCAATTTGATGTTCAATCCCTCGGATTGGAGGTAAACCATAAGGTACCTCTTCAGGAAGGACATCTTCAAACTCCTGCAAAAGAGACAATATTGCTCGGCAAAGCACCGACAAGATCATTAGTACATAAAAGAGCCTCCTTGTACATGAGTACAATAAGGGGCTGGTGTGAAAATAATGCTCTCTTGATCTCACTTTTTTTTGCAATGTAATTGAATTTTTCCTCTCTTGCTCTCACTATAGCCGAAATCCTCTCTCTTTCTTTTTCACTCTGATCAATGTTTTTCTCTCCTTTTTTTTTTAAGTCTTTTTTTTCAGTTTCGGCCTTCCTTTCCTTTTCCTTTTTTTTTTCATTCGAACTTTGTAACTTTAATTGGTCCTCCCTGACCTGTTTTGGAGTTAATGGCACAAGAGTAATAGGTTGCCTATTAAGAGTGAAGGAATACTTATTTGTGAATCCATCATGCGTAACCCTCAGATCATACTGCCATGGTCTTCCCAACAGTAAATGGCATGCGTGCATAGGAACCACCTCACAAAGCACCTCATCCTCATATTTGCCAATGGATAATGCCACCAACACTTGTCATGTCACCTTGATTTCCCCACATTCATTCAACCATTGAAGCCGGTAAGGTTGAGGATGTTTCAAGGTAGTTAAAGCCAATTTCTCCACCAAATAAGTGCTGGCTACATTTGTGCAACTCCCACCATCGATAATGACACTGCAAACTTTGTTATTTACAAAGCACCGAGTATGAAACAGGTTCTCCCTTTGGTTACTTTCTTCCTCCTTAACCTGCACATTGAGAACTCGCCTTGCAACCAATAAATCTCCAACCACAGCATTTTGCTCATCCTCAGCATCCTCCAAAGATGGCATATCATCATTATCTACTTCTTCCTCATTTTCTGACTCAAGCTCTCCTTGGGCATTTATCACCATCACCCTCTTGTTTACACACTGGCTGGCTATATGTCCGCGCCCCTGACATTTAAAACACTTAATATCACGTGTTTTAGAACTTGAAGTCTCGATTGTACCTGAAGTAGTGGCGGTCTTTAAGTTGGCATTCTTAGAGGATTCAAATTTTGGCTTATTTTGTTGCTGCTCGTCCCTTTTTGGAGTTGTCTTCCACGAGCTGGTTGTAGCCATAGGCGGTCCCCTCCTAGCCAATTCCCTTTCGTTTGAATTGTTCCTCCACCTTTATGGCTTGATGCACCATATCCGTCAACTCAACATAGTGCTGCATCTCGACTATATCCGCAATCTCACGATTTAAACCGTGCAAAAACCTAGCCATGGTGCCTTCCCGGTCCTCTTCTACATTAGCCCGGATCATAGCTACCTCCATCTCCTTGTAATACTCATCCACACTTTTAGATCCTTGAATTAACCTCTGTAATTTTTGATACAATCCCCTATAATAGTGGCTGGGTACAAAACGCTTCCTCATAAGCATTTTCATTTCCTCCCAAGTGTCCACAGGTGGCTCTCTATTTCTCCTCCTATTAATCAGTAATTGATCCCACCACACAATGGCATAATCGGTAAATTCAATTGCAGCCAACTTAACATTCTTTATCTCTGAGTAGTTGTGACAATCAAAAACCATCTCCATTTTAGTTTCCCAATCCAATAAACTTCAGGATCATTTTTACCTTGAAAAGATGGGATTTTAATCTTTATATTTCCTACATCGTTATCCCTCCTAGGCCTACCCATCCTAGCTTCTCTATACCCACGCTCAATCCTGCCTCGGTTCAAATATTGCTCATCAAACTCCTCCGACTCCGCCTCTCCATCAACATTCCACCACGGACCACGCCCACCATGCTGCCTATTGTGGATGTCATGTTGCTGGCCCCTAGGAGTTTTTGCTTCTACCCTGTCCAACCTTTCGTGAATAGGTTCTAATTCAGCCCTCAACATACGCCTCATCTCCCCTAACATCGCTTGCATTTGGAGGTTTGGAACTGGAGGTTGTCGAAATTCTTCGGTTGTGTCTTCTTCTTGATTATTAAACATGTTTTAAAATCTGCAAACAAAGTTAGAATCCTCACAAGCACTCCCTCACGTGTTTGACTCAAGAATTGATACACTTGCACTCGTGTTTTCACTCTAAACGGCTTTTACCCTCATATGGTCTCGCACACGCTTGCCTTTTCCCGCTCTTCTGTGTCTTCTTTAGTTCTTAATCGAACTTCAAGAAACTCATTCAAAATAATCCAGCAGCAATTCAGAAAATAAACAACCAAAACTCATCAAAAGTTCAAGTACTTGAATAAGGTGAGATACAAGATTGAAAGGAATAAGTTTTCTTACTGGAATCGTGTACCTTTTTTTTTTTTAACGTCTTTTTTGTTAGCATGAACCCATGGGAATGAATTCCCTTGAACCACAATCAATTTGAAAACTCCCCAAGAAAGCCAAAAATCAAGTCAAGGAGGAAGAATCTAGACCCGATGAGAACCCGTTTCAAGAACCTAGATTATATTAAAATCTAGACCCGTTGAAGAACCCGACTCAAGAACCCAAATTACAAAGGATGAACGCCACGAAGGTTGTGATTTACCTTTGATAAGTTCAAGAGTTCAATCAAGAACAAGTGGAGAAAACTCAACTCACAAATAAAATTCAATATTGTCTAATCTCTCAAATGAGGCTACAAAGGGTTTTTAAAGCCAAACCTAATCAAAACCCTAGCCAAAATAAAGCCCCTTTTACCCAAAATTACCCTTGATGAACAGTACCGGCTACAGTATGCGCGGCTACAGTAACCCCTACAATAAATTGTTGAAACCCTATTTCCTAAAATGTAACTTTCCAAAGAAGCCCTTGGCCAAAATACAAGGCCTTCCCAAACACATAGTTCAAAAGAAATAAAACATGTGAGCCAAGCATCTTCAAGCCCACTTATTCTAAACTAATAAAATAAATCATTTAACCAAATTGGAAGCCTCCAATAACAATAGGCCGTATCTCTAAGTCATGTCTTCCACAGCTTGAATAAAGTGGATCAAAGCTGGTTCTTCTTCTTTCAGAGCCATCTTCAGTGTTGGGCTCTTGCTGGCTTCATCCCAAGTGGATTGCACCAATCCTTACATTGCTTCCTTGATCTGAGGGGTTGTTGGTGGAGCTCGGGGTGGCGCCACGGTGGCCTATGGTGGCGGATCGAGCTTGGGAAGGATGGTGATTCCGTGAGAGAGTGAGAGGGCTTGAGAGAGGTGGAGGGTTTGTCTGACTTGAAGGAGCTCGGGGACGAGCCATGGTGGCCAGGGGAGGCGCTTGGTGGAGTTGGAACTGGTACACGGAGGCGCTAGGGTCGTCGGTGGCCTTGAAGCTGTGCGAAAACCATAAATGGGTTTCGTGCGCACGTGCGACTAAGGGGGAGGGGGGGCTTCCCGTGGCTTGGGTTCTATGGGAGGGGTTCACCAGTGAGAGGGGAGGTTGTTGGTGGTGGTGTGGTGGCCTGGGTGGCCGCGTACGGCGGTTGAGAGGCTGCACACGGTGAAACTGTGCGTGAGAGGTTGTGTGAGTGCAACGGGGAAGGTAACCGCAAGATGGGGGTTGGCTTCGGGGGTGGAGGTTCAATGGCGTAAGGGGATGCCGTTGGTAGGGATGGTGAGGCCAGGCGGTGCATAGCGGCACTGGGCTGGGCTGTGGAGGATTCGGCGCGGGGGTGGAGTCGTGCAACATATCGTGTACGCTTGACGGAGAGGGAGGAGAGAGAGAGAGCTGAGGGAAAAGTGAGGGAGAAGAGAGGGGGTCTGGGTATTTGACTTAGTCCCTTCGTCTGGGGATCCTCAAAATGATCTAATGATGGGGGATTAAAATGCTGATTTGAAAATGCGTAAACATTAACTTAATTAAAAGCACTTAGAGGAATTAAGGTAGAATATTATTTAAACTAACTTTAGTATATAAAATAATATTCCTTCATCATTAATAAAATAATAAAATGATGAAGTCTCCCTTAACATATTTAAGAGAATAAAACCATTTAATTAATTAAAGCATTCAATATAATTTAAATATCATAATATTTTAAATAGTTGAAATCATTTTAATAATGATATTAAAATGATTTCCGACAATTATAATATTTTTGGAGCTCTTCAAGAATATTGTAATTGTCATATTTAAGATAAAGCTTAATTCAATAATACTGGAAATACTCCTAGCATATTTAAAACACTGGACGTGCCCTAGAAGTCACATACTATCTTTGAAGACACGCCATCGGGGTTCGACATGCATGACGAGGCTCACAGTCGCCAGATAGAAGGGGCAGACAATTCACATAATTTCTGCCCTCAGAGTTTGCTTACGTCATAAAGAAGGCGTCTTACGTAAAAAAGAAAGAACGTACATCAGAAAGAGAGAAGCGTACGTAAGAAGAGAGAAACGTACGTCAGAAGGAAGGAGCGGGGTGTTACATTCTTCCCACCTTAAATAAATTTCGTCCTCGAGCAGAAAAACTAGTTCTTAAAGAACTTGAGCGTGAAAACTATTGACGTAAAAGGCAAGAGAGTGTGAGACTAGTATCGGAAAAAAGCTAATTAAGAGTAAAACACGAGTGGAGTGTTATTATTCGAGTGTATACACGTAAGGGAGTGTGTGAGGTTTTTCGCTAACATTCTTTTTGTGCAGCATATTACGATGTCTCATAGAAGTGACTCATCCCCAAAGAGGATGGAAGATAACTCATCCTTTGTGTTGCAAGCCATGCGTTGAACTTGGTGTTGGGTGAAGTGAGGAATAAGATAAATCATCAAGAAGCGAAAATTAGAAATCTTTAGGGGAAGAGAGATAGGAGGTGTAACAGCCTGCTAGAAATTCATTGGTGGAATTTCTATTGACTTTAGGAATCTCGTGAAAAACCCATAAGTTTTTACAAATCGACCAATTGCTTAGGTTTTAGTCTGTCATCATAATCAGGGTTATCACTCACTATGGTGCTAGATTTATGAGTTTAATTATTTTGAGATAGTTAGAAGTGTCAGAATGCGTTATGGTCTGCGCCATTAGACTCAGTGGATTATTTAGGATTTTATGGCGCAATAGCCTATTTTCATGATTTCGGATGAAACGTCTGTTGGAAATTGTGAAATTTATTTTTAGGGGCACTCCGGGCTTGAATTTCGGTAAAGGATTTTCACTATAGGTTAATATGAATATTTAGAATTTTTTAGTACTAAGTTTATTACGTATTTTTTTTGGAGTGAATATTAACCTTGATAAGCGCACCCAGTGCAGTATTTTCACAATCACAGTGTGAAATGTCCAAATTAGGTTGAAGAAGTTTTATTTGGACACTTGGCAAGATCTTAACCACACATAGTGAATAGTATTAGACACTTGGCACCATGAGGAACTATTAGATGGATTTGTCAAGGTGTGAGATCATGCCACCTAAGCAAAGCTCTGTTTCATCTGATCAACAAAATTGTGCCAGACCAAAGAGGGTTTCAACCCTAGCAAAATCCTAAATGGTTGTAATCCAATTGAAACCCCAAAAGCTTGGTTGAAACCAAAACCCTAAACGGTTTTCCCAAACCCTAAAGTTGGCCTCCAAACCATTTTTAATCCGATTTCTAACATTGTGTTTAATCACTTGATTAAATCACTTCCACATGCTATTAATTAATCAAATCATTGTTATGACATCATTATTCAACCTTTTAAACCTTGGAAATTTGATTGGGCCAAGAAAAATTGGTTTTCGGCTTGGTAGCATTTTAAACCCTAGCAAAACCCCCTTTAAACCCCAAATTGAAGCCCACTTGGTTAGGGCCCACGAAATTGGCCACCTTGGCAAAGCTTCTTGGAGAAGTTTCCTCCCCCACATGGCAGACCATCCACTGCCATTGGCTGCAACCCATTAGTGCCTTGATGTGAAGAGAAGTCCACTCCATCAACCTCCATCTCTCACAGCTGCTGCAGGCAGTCCATGCCTCCACTTTATGTCACATAGCCACCTCCAATCAAGGGTCATTCAAGCCAATAACTTCCCTCTCCAGAAGTCTAAAGCCTTGCAGGACACACTTCTCTCCATTTTATCACTTATTTTCCCGTTCTTAGAGAGAAACCCAAAAGAGCTCTCTCGGGCAGATTTCTGGATTTTTTGCGTGGCTATTTTTTATCCTTTGTAAGTATTATCTCATGATGACTCCTCATAAAAGTTGTTCGTATTTGACTCTAGTTACCGTGGATATCTTATTACTATTATTACATGCTCATTTGATTGGTCAAAAGTATTTTTAACCATGGAAAGGTCATTCTGGGCATAAAAGTGTAGAGTATGATATGTTTTGGAATTTTTGACAAAGCTAATGAAGATATCTTGGTCCGAAAATTTTATGGAGTATTTTTAGCATGTGTTTGTAAATTTTCATTGAGGTTTTGTGCATGAATAAAGCTTTTGATTATAGATTTCCTTAGATTTAGAAACTTGAAAAATCGAAGTGGAAAAATAGTTTTTGTTTTGTGATGGTTTGAAAATTTCGTAGTTTAATCTTATTCCAAAGGCTTTGATATTTTTATATGAAGATCCTAAGCCTCTTATATACATGTTAGGATGGTATTTCAAAGATATTTAGTATTAGTTTTAAAGATATGATTTTCTATGCAAGAGGATTTCGGTTTTTACCTAAGATATGATTTTGGGTTAGATCCATGTTTTATTGAGTTTTAACCATGTGATTTGAAGTTTGATGGCTGGATCTTCTTTAGGACACATTTTTAAACCATGAGATGTTTTAGTTTGAAAATCACATGTGTACGAGCCATGGATCAAGAATTTGATCAAAGTTCAAAACCAAAAACTCCAAGTATTGTTTTGTGATTTTTGGTGGCTTTTGTTTGATGATTTAAAATATGGTTGATCTTAGGATGATGTTATGAATATGTTAGAAGTAAGATTTGATTTTTTTGGAATTCTTGGAGATGTTTTTATTAAGGTCAAAACTTGTGATATAAGGGTTTACTTTTTGTTAAAAAGTTTGGGTCTTTTTACAAAAAGTTTTGTGTTGATGATTAGCTTTTCTTAATGGATATTTTAAGTGTATTTTTAAACTTAGGATAGCAAGATCCTTGTGATATGAACCTGCGGGAATGAATTCCCTTAAACCCACAGTCAATTTGGAAACACCCCAAGAAAGCCAAAATCAAGTCAAGGATGGAGAATCTAGACCCGAAGAGAACTCGTTTCAAGAACCTAGATTATATTAAAATCTAGACCCGTTGAAGAACCCATCTCAAGAACCCAGATTACAAAGGAGGAACGCCACAAAGGTTGTGATTTACCTTTGATAAGTTCAAAAGTTCAATTAAGAACAAGAGGAGTAAAACTCAACTCACAATGAATAAATTCATCAAATTTCATAAACTTCATAAAACTGATTAGAATGAGGCTACATATAGTATTTAAAGCAAAACCTAATGAAACCCTAGCCAAAATAAACCCTCATCTTCCAAAAGTGCCCCTGGATGAACAGTGCCTCGGCTACAGTGCCGCGCTACAGTAACTTGGCTACAGTAACCCTAACCCTAGTTCAATAAAATAATAACTTTCCCAACGTGCCCTTGCATAGGCCCCCTTAAGTGCTTCCCATAATAAACTCAATTATTCTAAACTAATAAAATAAGTTCTTTAAATGAATTAAATAAGTTGTAACCTTTCAAGAGCCCAAAGCCTTTAAGTCTTGTTGTTGCCATCTTCCATAGCTGATCAAATGAATCAAAATTGGATCTTCTTCATCCTTCAAGCCCCATCTTGAATGTTGGGCTCTTGCTAAACTCGTCCCAAGTGGATTGCATCAATCCTTGCATTGTCTCCGTGATCTTTAAGACTAGGCCCATCATGGTTCCCATTAGGCTTGAATTCTTTTAAATATGAGAGATAGTGCGTGGTTGTAACACATGTACTCATGTGTTTCTAGAAGTGACACATGACTCACAATAGGATACCTCAAAACCTTGACGAAGCCACAAATCAGGAGAATCAGAATCCCCAGATGGATGGAGGAATAGCTGAAGCTGTACGTCTGCTGGCTGACATGCTTAGACCACAGGAATAGCAGCAAGCACACGTACCCAGACCCGAATTCAGAGGTTGTATGTATGAGAAGTTATTGATCCACCGTTAACTGAATTTTTCTGGTAATGAAGGGCCACTAAGAGCCGAGAAATGGATTATGGATCTCGAAAGGAGCTATGAGATCTATGGATGTACTGAGGACCAAAAGGTTCTATATGCTGGATACCTATTCCAAGAGAAGCTGGAATATGGTGGGATACGCGAAGGCAGCTTCTAGTCAGGGAATTAGAAAGTTTGGCTACACTGTCATGGGAGAGATTTAAGGAAGAGTTCGACAACAGATTCGTCCCAGATTCTGTCAAATAGTTGAAGGCGCAGGAGTTCGCGACTTTAACTCAAGGCAGTTTGACCGTAGAGCAGTACGCAGCTAAGTTTATGGCATTAGGAAGGTTTGCACCACACTTGATTTCTACTCAATGGATGTAGGTGCAGAAGTTTCAAGTAGGACTTCAGCTAAGGATCCATAGCCAAGTATCTTGCCCAAGAATAGAGAAATACCAAGAGTTGGTAAACTTGGCCGCGATAACAGAGGCTGAGCAGAGAGGTCTGGTGATCCAAATCAATACTAAACGAAAAAGAACTTCATTGTACGCTACTAAAGGGAGTTCAGAAAGGAAGAAGATGTTTACTAGATCAGATAAAGGAAAATGCATTGAGCTGGGAGCTCAATGTCGATTACATTTCCACCTTGTGGAGAATGCGGTAAACACCATGGAGACAAGTGCAGAATTGCATTGAGAACTTGTTTCAGGTGTGGCCATCGGAGTCATATGATCAAGGACTGCCCCAGTGTTGCTTTGAGGAATGAAAGAAAGGGGAGTTTCTCTTAACAGTGGGTACAAACCAAAGCCGAGGCAACACGTGCCCATGAGAGTGTGTGCTGTCACTGAGGGAGACGCTGACGCTGACGCCCCAAGAACCGAAGAAGCTGGCACTGCCACTGGTATTTTTTCTAAGACCTAGGTATTGTTAAGCTTATGTAAGGTTGATTTGATTGCAATTAATTGTATGTAACACCCGGACTCAGAATTTGTATGGTTGGACCTTGGTTTTTTATTTATTTATTTATTTTTGGTTTCTAGGTTATGGATCGAGTAGTGTTTTATTTATTTATTTTATTTAGCGTTTGGCCCATCAGTTGAGGATTAAGGCCGCACCCGTTTGACTAAATCTTAGAAAACCTATCGGTTTTTGAGGTAGTTGTTTCCCCTCACCCGCACGACTCTCGTCCCAGCCGCATGCACGTCCCTCATGCTCATCCCGCGTCCGTTTGGTTTTCATTTAGGGTTTTCTTTTCATGTTCAATCGTCTATATATATACATACGAAGAAAGCTCGGTCTGCTGCCTTCCCACGCGAAACCGTAAGCCAGACCACCGTGAACCACTCCCACTGCCAAGCCCTTCCACGTTGCAACCCGCATGACTGGCTCCTCACACAACGGAAAACACTAGCCCGAAGTAGAACCAACCACAGCAAGCCTCCACCGGCAGCCTCACGTCGCGCAGATAAACCCCGAAAGAAGCCAAGACTGCTCTGTTTTTGCATCAAGAAACAGAGTGCTTTCATAGCCAGACCCTCCTTCCCTGGCACGCGTTCAGGCACTGTCCTTGACGGAAACAGCCATAACCTGGTCTTGCTAGCTACGCCCTGCACCACCTTGCTACACTGCCGCCTGCCGCCGACTCAATCCACCACCCGCTCTCTCGGTAACACCTCCATGCACACGCCGTGTGTCACTCTCCATTGCATGAATTAGTCCCTCTTTCTTTCTGGGTTCTCTTTTCTCTCTACCGCTCACTCTCCGTGTTTTCTTCCTCTCTCTCTCTCTCAAATTTCTTCTCTCTCTCTCTGAATCGCACGCCCCTCTCTCGCCTCGTGCTGTCGAGACCATTTTTTTTTCCTCACGGTGAGCCTCGTCGCAACCCTCTTTTGGTTTCCTTTTGTTGAGTTTTATATTTGCCTATAAACAAGCATAAACTTTGCACTCTTTGGAAATATTAGCATGAAGTTTCAAACTTTATGGTTTTGATACTCCTGGTAACTGATGCAAACCAAGGAGCTGGACATGCTGATCATACAAGTGGGAATGGAGCTGAATTTGCACAAGACCCTTTGTCACTTCCTAGTGGCCCAATTACAAGACTTAGAGCCAAACGTTTCAAGGAAGCACTAAATGGGCTAATCCAAGAGAATTGGGCTGATTCTAAAAAGACCAAGATGGGCTCAAATAATATTCAAGACTTAGTCCATGTCATCAAGGCAATTGAAGAGGCTAATTAGCACATAGAAATATGATGAATGGTCTAACCATTAAAGGACGTGAATTTGTTAAGTTTCAAGAATATTAAATAGGTGAATGAACTTGGTCTTGCCTGGGTACGTGAAATACATTGAATTTAGTCATTTAGTCATTTCTGGCTGCCTCTAGAAGTCCAAGAGGCCTAAAAATCGTGGGACTTGTTATGTTAATATTTGTGTTGCTTTTAAAGCTGTAGTTATGACTTTTCCTATTCTTGGAGGGTTGTTCCAAGTATATAGAGGGGTTATTTCGAGTTTTAATACCAGATTTGAAATTTCAGAAGCTTATTCGTCTTTGTGAGGTCTTGTGTTCCTCTTGGTTCTTCAAAGAACTCTTTGAACTTATCAAGTTAATCTTGTGGCGTTCAAACTCCAAACTTATCACCTTGATTCTGATTTCTGGGTGTGGCATTTTCAATCCTTCGTAGTCTTGGTTTTCATCTAGTTGGGTGACTGGTCAAGGCTCAACAAATCTTGTCAATACGATCTTGGGGTTCCAAGCCATCATTGTTATCGGGTTTCATCACAATTGTTGGTGGAGTTCATATCATCACCAGCTTAAGATCAAGTATCAATATGTACCAAAGACTGCATTTTGAACTTGTTATGGACATTTTGAGTTCATAGTAATGCCTTTTGGATTGACGAATGCTCTAGCAACATTCATAGATTTGATGAATCGGATCTTTAGGTAGTATTTGGATAGTTTCATGGTAGTATTTATAGATGATACATTGGTGTACTCTCGAAATGACGAGGAGCATAGAGAACACTTAAGGATAGTGTTGGAGACTTTGCAAAAGCGGCTTTATGCCAAGCTTAGCAAATGCGAGTTTTGGCTCCGAGAAGTGAAGTTTTTAGGTCACGTCATCTTTAGTGAAGGAGTTGTAGTCGATCCAGCTAAGATAGAGGTTGTGACAGAAAGGTAGAGACCAAAGAATGTCCATGAGATACGTAGTTTCCTTGGTTTGGCAGGTTACTACCGTAGGTTCGTTGAAGGGTTTTCTAAACTCTCTAGAACAGTAACGACATTGACTAGGAAGAATGCGAAGTTTGTTTGGAGCAAGGAATGTGAAAGGAGCTTTCAAGACCTAAAAAGGAGGTTAACCACTACACCGGTATTAGCTTTGCCTAAACCACACAAGCCTTATGTGGTATACAATTATGCCTCTAAGATGGGATTAGGATGCATCTTGATGCAAGAAGAACAAGTAGTCGCTTATGCTTCGCCAATACTTAAGGATCACGAGCAGAATTGTCCTACACGACTTGGAATTGGCCGCAGTAGTGTTTGCATTGAAAATTTGGAGACATTACTTGTATGGAGAGAAGAGTGAGATATATATAGATTGTAAGAGTCTCAAGTATTTGTCTCTTCAGAAAAACTCATGAAGGAATTATTGTGAGAAGAAACTTACAAAGGTTCCAAAAGAGGCATGCAAAAAGCCACTGAAATCTGCCCGAGAGAATGTGAGTGGAAAGTGGAAATGGCCTGCACACATCTTACGCATTTTGAAGAGTGAATGTATGGCCTTGTATGACACCTTTAGGTATGGTGGCCATGTCACAAAAATGCAAGAATAGTGAGTGGCTTTCAGCCAAAGAAATATCCAATTGTAGGGTGGTGGTGAGGTGGCCTTTGGCTTCACATCAAGCTTGACTTTGGGGGATGCTTTGGGCAGAGGGTGGTCTACCATGGGTGAGGGAAAACTTACTCAAGAAGCTTTGCCAAGTGGCCAAAATTTGTGGGCCTTAAACGAATGGGCCTCATTTAGGGTTTAGATAGGGTTTGAGATGCTATCAAGGCCATATCCAATTTTTCTTGGCCCAATTTATTCAAGTGATTAAACACAATTGATAGGAACCAAGGTGGGCCTACTCTTAAAGATCATTTGCAAGTTCCAGATGGGCCAATTACAAGATCAAGGGCAAAGAAGATCAAGGAAGCAATGCAAGGATTGGTGCAATCCACTTGGGATGAAGCCAGCAAGAGCCCAACACTGAAGATGGGTCTGAAAGAAGAAGAACCAGCTTTGATCCACTTTATTCAAGTTGTGGAAGACATGACTTAGAGATACGGCCTATTGTTATTGGAGGCTTCCAATTTGGTTAAATGATTTATTTTATTAGTTTAGAATAAGTGGGCTTGAAGATGCTTGGCTCACATGTCTTATTTCTTTTGAACTATGTTTTTGGGAAGGCCTTGTATTTTGGCCAAGGGCTTATTTGGAAAGTTACATTTTAGGAACTAGGGTTTCATCAATTTATTGTAGGGGTTACTGTAGCCGCGCGTACTATAGCCGGTATTGTTCGTCAAGGGTAATTTTGGGTAAAAGGGGCTTTATTTTGGCTAGGGTTTTGATTAGGTTTGGCTTTAAAAACTCTTTGTAGCCTCATTTGAGAGATTAGATAATATTGAATTTTATTTGTGAGTTGAGTTTTCTCCTCTTGTTCTTGATTGAACTCTTGAACTTATAAAAGGTAAATCACAACCTTTGTGGCGTTCCTCCTTTGTAATCTAGGTTCTTGAGACGGGTTCTTAAACGGGTCTAGATTTTCATATAATCTAGGTTCTTGAAACGAGTTCTCATCGAGTCTAGGTTCTCCATCCTTGACTTGATTTTTGGCTTTCTTGGGAAGTTTTCAAATTGATTGTGGGTTCAAGGGAATTCATTCCCACGGGTTCATATCATTTGGTATTCAGAGCAAGGTTTCCAATCAGGTCTTATTCTATCTTTTATTTCTTGCATATTTAATTCTAGGACTTCATTGTTCTAGGATTGATTACAAAAAAAAAATAGTGGTGGTTGGCAGATTTCTTCACTATTGTTAGGGTTGCTGAAATTCATTGTTCTAGGGTTTGTGTTGGCTGAAATCTTTTGTTCTAGGGGCTGCCGTATATCACTTGCCCAAGGGTTTTTGAGTTATTGTTAGGGTTTTTCTCAACTGCTTATTCTTGATTGTGATCAAATCAGTTGGTGAAAGGAAAAGAAAAGAAAAGAAAAGAAAGGAAAAAAAAATCGTGAAAAAAAAAAAGTTTCGAGATTTTTTTTTCTTGAGCCTTATCATCAAAGGGGGTGATTCTAGTTGGTATCTTGTCTTATTGTTACTGTTTCATTCGTATAATTTTCTTGATTCACGTGCCATTTTTTTTTTTCATTCCTTCTGTGTTTCTCTTGTTCTTGTTTCTTGGACCTAATTTCTAGTTGGGATAAAACAAGGTTGCTTTGTCTTGATTGAGTCAATTAGTTCTTAAAGAACTTGAGTGGGAAAACTCTTGAGATAAAAGGCAAAGAGAGTGTGAGACCATTATCGGAAAAAGCCAATTAAGAGTGAAACAAGAGTGGAGTGTCATTATTCGAGTGTAAACACGTGAGGGAGTGTGTGAGGTTTACTTTTTTTGCCACTAACATTCTCTTGTGTAGCGCCTGATAATGTCTCATTGGAGTAGCGCATCACCAAGGGGGAGAGCAGATAACTCATCATTTGTGTTGCAAGCCATGCAACAACAGTTTGAGTGGTTGAACTTGGTGTTGGGTGAAGTGAGGGATAGGATGGATCATCAAGAAGCAGCGATTAGAAATCTACAAGGTGGGAGAGACAGGAGGCGACGTGAGCATAGAGTTGAAAATCAGTATGAGAATGAAGGAGATGGTGAGGATGAGGAAGACTTAGCATCTGACGTTGGGTCGGGTAGAAATAGAAGAGTTAGGCATGAAAGAGGATTTGAGGGGAATCTAAGGGGTCGGGATGGTGTAGATAGAGACCTTGGTAGCATCAAAATGAAAATACCATCTTTCCAAGGTAGAACTGACCCTGAGATTTATCTAGAGTGGGAGAAAAAAATAGAGTTGGTGTTTGATTGTCATAATTACTCTGAGGAGAAGAAAGTGAAGTTGGCGGTAATTGAATTCACTGATTATGCTATTATTTGGTGGGATCAATTAGTGACCAATAGGAGGAGGAATTATGAGAGGCCTATAGAGACATGGGGAGAGTTGAAAGCTCTCATGAGGCGGAGATTTGTTCCTAGCCATTACTATAGAGACCTTTACCAGAAATTACAAAATCTTACACAGGGGTCTAGGAGTGTGGAGGATTACCATAAGGAGATGGAGGTGGCGATGATTCGGGCTAATGTAGAGGAGGACCGAGAGGCCACCATGGCTAGATTTTTGAGTGGTTTGAATAGGGACGTAGCCAATGTAATTGAATTGCAGCATTATGTGGAGATAGAGGACATGGTGCACATGGCTATGAAGGTGGAGAGGCAATTAAAGAGAAAAGGGACAGCAAGGTACACTTTGATTTCTAGCACAATTTGGAAATCAAAATGGGATAGGAATGATCCAGCTGAAGCAAAGAGAAAGACCGAACCACCTAAGGGAAAAGATGAGGGAACTAGCAACAAACCCAAGGTAGAATCCCAACCTTCACGGAATAGAGATATCAAATGTTTTAAGTGTTTGGGTTTAGGGCACATTGCTTCTCAATGTCCAAATAGGAGGGTGATGATTATGCGTGAGAATGGGGAGGTGATGACTGAGAGTGAGGATGATAGTGATGAGGGGCCCGAGTTGGATGATGCTAGTGATGATGATGGAGTGGTATACCCTGTGACAGGTGAGTCTCTTGTTGCCAGGCATGCTCTTAATGCACACATTAAAGTGGATGATGCAGAGCAACAGAGAGAGAACATTTTCTATACTAGATGCCATGTCTACAATAAGGTATGTAGTATGATCATTGATGGAGGGAGTTGTACTAATGTGGCTAGCACTACTTTGGTTGAAAAATTGAATTTACCAACCTTAAAACACTCTAGACCATACAAATTGCAGTGGTTGAATGATTGTGGAGAGGTTAGGGTGGATAAACAAGTGTTAGTTACTTTTTCTATTGGGAAGTATCAGGATAAGGTGCTTTGTGATGTTGTGCCTATGCATGCGGGCCATATTTTGTTGAGGAGGCCGTGGCAGTATGATAGGAGAGTGACACAACAGAAATTGAAAAGTGAGGTTGCTCAAAAAAGAAAGAGTGAAAATGAGAGTGATAAAAAAATGAAGAGTGAAAAAGAGATTGAGCAAAAAAGAAAGAGTGAGAGTGAAAATGAGTATAAAAGAAAGTGTGAAAAAGAAAGTAGAGAGGTGGCTGAGAGTAAAGAAAAAAGAGTGGAGCCACGAGAGAAAAAAGAAAGAGAGTCTTCTGAGAGAAAAGGAAAGGCAAAAGTGAGTTTCTATACAAGAGAGAGTGATGTTAAGAGGGCTTTCTTCGCAGATCACCCTATGATTTTTCTTGTCTATAAAGAGTCTTATCTTACTCTTGATGAAACTAACCAGTCTCTTCCTAGTTTGGCTGTTTCTTTGTTGCAGGAGTTTGAGGATGTATTCTCGGAGGAGATGCCAAATGAGTTGCCACCCATTAGAGGCATTGAGCACCAGATTGATTTTGTGCCCGGGGCTGCTATTCCAAACCGACCAGCCTATAGGAGTAATCCAGAGGAGACAAAGGAGCTTCAGAGGCAAGTTGAGGATTTGATGAGCAAGGGGTACGTGAGGGAGAGCATGAGCCCTTGTGCAGTACCAGTGCTACTAGTGCCAAAGAAGGATGGGACGTGGAGGATGTGCATTGATTGCAGGGCGGTCAACAATATCACGGTAAAGTATTGCCATCCCATTCTTAGATTGGATGATATGCTTGATGAATTGCATGGCTCATGTATTTTCAGTAAAATTGATCTTAAAAGTGGGTACCATCAAATTAGAATGAAAGAGGGTGATGAATGGAAAACTGCTTTTAAGACTAAGTATGGGCTTTATGAATGGTTGGTTATGCCATTTGGACTTACAAATGCACCCAGTACTTTCATGAGATTAATGAACCATGTCCTACGTGCATTCATAGGCAAGTTTGTGGTTGTGTACTTTGATGATATCTTAGTGTACAGTAAGAACTTAAATGAACATATTGAGCATTTGAGATATGTGTTTGATGTGTTGAGATGTGAAAAGTTGTATACTAATTTCAAGAAATGTGCCTTTTGCATGGAAAAAGTTGTTTTTCTTGGTTATGTTGTTAGTACAAAGGGTATTGAGGTGGATGAAGAGAAAGTCAAGGCCATTAAGGAGTGGCCAACGCCAAAAAGCATCACTGAGGTAAGAAGCTTTCATGGATTAGCTAGCTTTTATCGGCGTTTTGTTAAAGACTTCAGCACCATTGCTGCACCACTCACTGAGGTAATTAAAAAGAATGTTGGGTTTCATTGGGGTGCTAATCAACAGAATGCTTTTGCCACTATTAAAGAAAGGTTGTGCTCTGCACTTGTGTTAGCATTACCTGATTTTAACAAAGCTTTTGAGATTGAATGTGATGCCTCAGGAATAGGGATTGGAGCCGTTTTGATGCAGGATAGGCGGCCCAAAGCCTTCTTCAGTGAAAAGTTAAGTGGGGCATCCCTGAAGTACCCTACTTATGACAAAGAGCTTTACGCTCTTGTTCGTGCATTAGAGACTTGGCAGCACTACCTATGGCCAAGGGAATTTGTGATCCACACAGATCATGAATCATTGAAGCATCTCAAGGGTCAAGGTAAGTTGAATAAAAGGCATGCTAGATGGATGGAATACATTGAGACCATTCCCTATGTCATCCGTTACAAGCAAGGTAAGGAGAACATTGTTGCTGATGCTCTATCCCGGAGGTATGTACTTCTTACTTCTATGAGTGCTAAAATGCTTGGGTTTGAATATGTGAAAGATATGTATGCCGATGACGCTGATTTTTCTAATGTGTATGTGGCATGTGATAAGGCGGCATTTGGTAAGTTTTACAAGCATGACGGTTATTTGTTTAAGGAAAGCAAACTTTGTCTGCCAAATTGTTCTATGCGTGAGTTACTGGTGCGTGAGGCACATGGTGGGGAATTAATGGGACACTTTGGTGTCAAGAAAACTTTAGACATTTTGCATGAACATTTCTTTTGGCCTAAGATGAAGAGAGATGTTAACCGTATTTGTGGAAGGTGCATTACATGTAGAAAGGCCAAATCTAAGGTTTTGCCACATGGGTTGTATACACCCTTACCCGTTCCTAGTGAGCCATGGGTAGACATATCTATGGACTTTGTTTTGGGGCTGCCTAGGACCAAAAGGGGTAGAGATTCTATTTTTGTGGTTGTGGATAGATTCAGTAAGATGGCACATTTCATTCCATGCCATAAAACAGATGATGCAACAAACATAGCTGACTTGTTTTTCCGGGAGATAGTGCGACTCCATGGTGTACCTAGGAGTATTGTTTCTGATAGGGATGTTAAATTCCTTAGCTACTTTTGGAAGGTGTTGTGGGGGAAATTGGGTACTAAGCTCTTATTTTCCACTACTTGTCATCCACAGACTGATGGTCAGACTGAAGTAGTTAATAGGACTTTAACTCAACTTTTACGCACTGTTGTTCATAAGAATTTAAAAACTTGGGAGGATTGTTTGCCATTTATAGAGTTTGCATATAATAGGACGATGCATACTACTACTTCATACACTCCTTTTGAAATTGTTTATGGATTTAATCCACTTACTCCTTTGGATTTGATGCCTTTACCTGTTGATGATAGGAGTAGTTTGGATGGACAAAAGAAGGCGGAGTTGGTGAAGTCACTTCATGAGAGAGTACGGCTTCAAATTGCCCAAAAGAATGAAAGGGTTGCTTCCCAAGCCAATAAAGGACGAAGGCGTGTCATCTTTGAACCAGGAGATTGGGTTTGGGTTCACATGCGCAACGAAAGATTCCCAGCCCATAGAAGGACTAAGTTGCATCCTCGAGGAGATGGACCTTTCCAAATTCTTGAGAAAATTAATGACAATGCATATAAAGTGGATCTTCCAGGTGAGTATAAAGTTTCTGCCACTTTCAATGTTTCTGATCTTTCTCCTTTTCATGTAGGTGAAGATTCGAGGTCGAATCCTTTTGAGGAGAGGGGGAATGATAGGAACCAAGGTGGGCCTACTCTTAAAGATCCTTTGCAAGTTCCAGATGGGCCAATTACAATATCAAGGGCCAAGAAGATCAAGGAAGCAATGCAAGGATTGGTGCAATCCATTTGGGATGAAGCCAGCAAGAGCCCAACACTGAAGATGGGTCTGAAAGAAGAAGAACCAGCTTTGATCCACTTTATTCAAGCTGTGGAAGACATGACTTAGAGATACGGCCTATTGTTATTGGAGGCTTCCAATTTGGTTAAATGATTTATTTTATTAGTTTAGAATAAGTGGGCTGGAAGATACTTAGCTCACATGTCTTATTTCTTTTGAACTATGTTTTTGGGAAGGCCTTGTATTTTGGCCAAGGGCTTATTTGGAAAGTTACATTTTAGGAACTAGGGTTTCATCAATTTATTGTAGGGGTTACTGCAGCCGCGCGTACTGTAGCCAGTATTGTTCATCAAGGGTAATTTTGGGTAAAAGGGGCTTTATTTTGGCTAGGGTTTTGATTAGGTTTGGCTTTAAAAACTCTTTGTAGCCTCATTTGAGAGATTAGATAATATTGAATTTTATTTGTGAGTTGAGTTTTCTCTTCTTGTTCTTGATTGAACTCTTGAAGTTATCAAAGGTAAATCACAACCTTTGTAGCGTTCCTCCTTTGTAATCTGGGTTCTTGAGGCGGGTTCTTCAACGGGTCTAGATTTTAATATAATCTAGGTTCTTGAAACGAGTTCTCATCGGGTCTAGGTTCTCCATCCTTGACTTGATTTTTGGCTTTCTTGGGAAGTTTTCAAATTGATTGTGGGTTCAAGGGAATTCATTCCCATGGGTTCATATCATTGAGAGCTTGAAGATTTGGGTAGAACTTCAAGAGATCGTGCAAGAGAAAATTCTTGAGAGAAATATTTTCCAAAAAGACTCAATCTGTGGGATTGAGTGCGAGCATACTCCAATGGGGAGTTGTCGTGTTCAAGTTCAACCACTGGAGGTTCCAGTAGGAAAGACATAGATTGGAGAGTGTCAGAGGTTCTGACTACCTATTGCAGGAGAAGACAAGCGGCTTGCGTGTCTTGGGTAAACGTGTCTAGTTAGAAAGGTTTTGTAAACGATTTACTTGTAATACTCTCAATCGATAAAATTGGCTTTCTTGGGTTTGGTTGTCCTGTAGGGTCTTACCTTTAAGGAGTTCTTCAAAGAGTTTCCCTTCGTAACCAAATTATTGTGTTAATACTCTTAATATTTTATATTGGTTACTAATCCATGCAAATAGCTTTTGTTTATCATTAACGTGCATAATTAGGGGTACTTAGGTAATTTCAATTGGCATCAGAGCATGGTTCACTCAATCTGAGTGAGATCCGTTTCCCTAGAAGATCATGGCGTCACTATCATCACCACCAAATTTCGATGGTGATAACTATGCCTACTGGAAGGTAAGGATGAGAGTATTTCTAAAATTGCTTGATGAGAAAGTCTGGCTAATCATGGAGTCAGGATGGACATGACCCACAACACCTGTAGAAGAGTGGACCAAAGAACAATCGAGCAGCTGTAATTGGAAAAACAAAGGTCTAAATGCCATTTTCATGGCAGTATCTCTTGATGAATTCAAGATAATTTCCATGTGTGAAACCTGTAACACCCCGTATTTTAGTGTAATTTTTACTGAAGGATTTTTATTATTTCTTCAAAAATTTATCCTCTTATTTTAAAATTGGTTGGATTTTTAGTGAGTTTATTTCTATGATTTTAATTTGTTAATTTGGTGAAAATTATTTTTATGTGCTTTCTTGATATTTATTTAATGTTGTGCATTTAAATTGCTTTTAATATTTAAATTAATTACTGGGTGATTTAATTATTTCAATTTGACTTTACCATTACGTTTAAATTATTTTATTTAACTTATGGTTTTAAAATCGTTTCCGTTGGATCATTTTCGTGACCCAAGTTATGAGGACTGGACCTCATTTCTTTCCCTCTATTTTTCTCTTTCCTCTCTTTCTTCTTTTCTTTCTCTTTTTCTTTCCTTTTTCTTTCTTTCCCGCTGCATTTCCCCCGTGCGCGAGCCCCTCCCTTTCTCTCTCCCCGTGCGTTCGTCCCCTCTCCCAGCCCGCCGCCGTCGAGCCACCATTGGCCACCATCTTCCTACCACTTCATCCCCGACCTCTTGGCAACCCTTTGGACCCAACCCCAGCTCCGATCCGTCACCGGTGAAGCCCCACCAAGTCCATTTCCGATTTGTACATTTTTGGCCTTAAACCACCATTTGCGCCGTCATCCACGGCAAACCACCACCACCATTGGCTTCACCGACCCCTCTAGGCCCTACCCTATCATTTTGGGGTCTTCGTTTGTCTCCGTTGGAAAGTGGGTATTTGTGACCCACGGCCACAGTGTATTTTACACTGTGGTGTTGCTCAGACGTCGCCTTTTTCAGCTTCGTGATCCTCCGAAAATTATCATATAGCGCTGTAAGTATTTCTCCAAAGAATTCTCATGAATTTTATGTATTTTTGCACTAACCCATTTCACTGTATTTTTGGCATGCCGGACTGAGTCCGAGGAGTACGGGGGTCGGATGGATTTGTGATTGGAGTTGTTGGTTTGATTGGATTGGATTGGTTATTGGATATTGGTTATTGATGGATTTTGGATTGGTTGGTTCATGTGCATTTCATTATTTCATGCATGTTCATGTTTGTAAAGGAAAACTGGGTTTTCGTGTATTGCATTCATGTTCATGTGTTTATGAAAACTGGGTTTTCATGTGAATGATTTGTTGGGTGCGTGTGTATCACGAACCCCAAGCCGAGATGGGGCATTATCTCGGTGGAGCTCCTCTGGTTACTCGGGAGCGGAATAAACTGAGTAACGTCCCCTGGATTGTCGCTGGGCGACAATGGGATCGGACGAGAGATTCGTGCCGACTCCGTGGTCCTTCTGCTGGCGGGGACTAGAGGATGTCTGGCCATGTACGCGCTGGGCGCGGAACTGGGCATCGCTCGTTGCGTAGTGGGTGCTTGGCCATGTACGCGCTGGGCGCGGAACTGGGCATCGCTACGAAGCCAGGACATGCGGATGGTCCCTAGGGGAGGCCATGGTGCATAGGGTATTGACGGATTAAATGGACTATTTTCTGGGAAAATAGCGTGTGTTGGATTTTGTGTAATTCATTTTCTGGGAAAATGTTTTACGGATTATTTTTGGGCCAAATGGGATTTTGGCGTGTGTTGAAAAATTAATCATTTTCGGGGAAAATGATATTTTGAGGAAAAATGCATATTTCTTCATATGCATGCATGTTGGTGGCATTAATGCATTTTTATTCCTGAGGATATTATTTTTTTTGGGGTATACTTACCTGCGGTACCATTCTGTGGTAACGCAGATTTTGATGCAGATGAGGAGGAGGAGGGTGAGCCTGAGGAGATGGCTTCGCCCGAGGAGTGACCTGGGATCACTGTTTATTGTTATTTTATTTTACCCTTCTGTATTTTCGGGACATGTGTTAACTTTATTTTGGATGACTGTATAACTGCTTTTAAATCTTTACTGATGTTTACTTGTATTTAAATTCTGGTACTTAGTTGACTAATCCGCTGCGTTGTTGTTGTACACCGTTGCATGTACACACACTGGCACTTCGTTGGGATGTGTGACCGTGTTGTCATCATCCCGGCGTCTCGATTCCCGTGTTTTCTCTACATGGGGGTCGGGGGCGCCACAAAACCTCTAAAGATGGGGATATTTTGGAAACCACACATGAAGGGACCAAAATGTTGAAAAATTCCAAATTCCAAAAATTGACCTCAATGTTTGAGGAAATAAAGATGTTGGAAGATGAGACTTTCAATGAATTTTATGCTAAACTAAATGACATTATTAATTCCAGGTACAATCTTGGAGAGAAGGCACGAGTTGCGAGAAAAATTATGAAATCCCTACCTGAAATGTTTCGACCAAAGGTGACGGTCATAGAAGAAAGCAAGGATTTAGACACAATTTGGGTAGAAGAAATGGTAGGTTCTTTGCAAACTTATGAATCTACTCTTCCACAACAGAAGAAAGGTAAGTCCATTGCACTCAAAACTACTAAGGAAGAAAATCAATCTGATGATGAAGATCTGTGTAATGATGACCTAGCACTTGTGGCCAGAAAATTAAAAAAATTTATGTTTAATAAAAATAATTCTAGTAAATGGAAAAAGGGTAAGACTTTCACTAAAAAGAACGAATCTGAAAAATGGAATAAAGATAAAACCGAGTTTAAAGATAAAGTCCAATGTCATGAATGCTCTAGTTTGGTCACATAAAAATTGAATGTCCAAATTTTAAAAGGAAAGCAAAAGCTTTGAATACTACTCTAAGTGATGATTCTGACTCTGAAAGTTCAGATACATCCTTTGATAATGAAACTGCATTTATTGCTTTTTCTACTTATGTTACTGATTATGATGACATGAGCAAACTATATACTGACGATAGTGTGGTTGTTTGTGAAACTGACTCTGATGTTGCCACAGAAGTTGCCGATTAAGTGTGCATGAAGCATATGAGGATTTATGTGAAGAATTTGTGAAAATCCAAAAAGTAAATAAGAAGCTGTACATAAACCTAACCATCATAGAGAGTGAGAAAAACAATTTGGTGGAAGCACTGAAAGTAACGGACCTAGAAGTGACAGAGCTACGTGCACAGAAATAGGTACTTGGACAGAAGTTAGCAGCTTGTTAGGAAGTCAAAGAAAAGACTCCCACTCAAAAACTCAATGAACTACTGAAAGTTCAAAGAGATAATTCCGATTGCACGGGGTTGGGATACAATACTTTCAAAGATTCACATCATAAAGCATCCGCTGCCTCTACATACAAAGGTATCACCTTTGTAAAAGGAAGTAATATAGAAAATGTCTCAAAGAAACCTGTGAATAAAGGCAAGGCAATAATAATAACCTCTTCAGGTAAGTTCAAATGTATGTTTGTCCTTACTTGTCATTATTGTGGAATAATTAGACATAATAGAACAAATTGCTTTAGATTTAAAAAAGAGAAAGAAAAAGGAAATAGAAATAAGTTGTCAAACAAAGATACGAACCTAGAAATTAAAGTGGACAAACTGAGCAATCAAATAAACACCCTAGGAAAGAAACTTGGTGAGCTATCTAAATTGTGTTTTCCTAAAAACATGAATAAAATGAATATCAAAACCAAGTAGGTAGTGAAAGAAAAGGTCGTATGTCTAGTAGTACACACAACACTTAAAACTATGGACACTAGCATGTGGTATCTTGACAGCGCTTGTTCTAGACATATGACAGGAGATAAAGAGTTGTTTAAGAAGATTGAGTCAATCAGTGGAGAATCCGTAACTTTCGGAGATGGAAGTTCAGCAACAGTGGAAGGAAAGGGAAGTGTAGATATCACTGGTTTACCTACTCTTTATAATGTGCTTTTTGTTAATGGTCTCAAAGCTAATATGTTAAGTATTCGTCAATTTTGTGATGACCATTTTTCTGTGCAGTTCTCAAATGATGAATGCAAAGTGAAACGCCCCGCTCCTTCCTTCCTACATACGCTTCTTCTCTTTGACGTACGTTCCTTCTATCTAACGTAAGCAAGTTCTGAGGGCAGAGATTATGTGATTTGTCTGCCCCTTCTATCTAGCGACTACGAGCCTCGTCATGCGTGTCGATCCTCGACAGCGTGTTTTTAAAGATACTATGAGATTTCTAAAGCTAGCTTTGTGTTTTGAAGTTATGTGTATTTTAAATGGAATATTCCCATCATTATTTAACTAAGTAATATTTTAAATAACTCAATTATAATATCTTTGAAGAGCTCCAAAAATATTATAATTGTGGTGAATCATTTTATCTAAATGATTCCAGTTATTTAAAATATTACGTGATTTAAATAATGAGGAAATCTTTAAAATAATTTAATAGTTTTATTCTCTTAAATATGTAAAATAAGACTTCATCATTTTATTAATGATGAATAAATATTATTTTATAAATTAAAGTTAGTTTAAATAATATTCTATCTTTATTACTTTTAATTAAGTTAATGTTTTATGCATATTAAATCAGTGTTTGAGGTCTGTCGTAAGATCATTGCGTAGATCCTCAGACGTTAGATTTTAGAATAAAACCCTAGCTCCTCTCTTTCTGCCTCACTTTTCCCCACCCCTCTCTCTCTCCTCCCTCTCTCCTTCGACTTGCACTGCATGACACCCCCATGCCTGAACTGCTCCACCCCTCAGCCCGGCGCCACCGTGCGCCGATAGGTCTCACCTCCGCCACCACCTCACTATGGCGAGCCTTCCCATACCGGTCTCCCTCTCTCACGCTCTCTCTTCCTCTCCCGGCAATGCACAGCCCAAATGAGCTTCACGTTGCTGCACCGTCGTGCGCCGCCCAACGGCGCCACCACCTCCATGGTAGCTGCTCCTCCCACCGGCCATCACCCTCCAGCAAGCTTGGCCCCCTCCATGCAGCCACCTTCTCCACCTGCACGTACACAGCCTTACTCATGCACAGGTTCACTGTGCATGTCCCTAGCGTCGCCTTATGCAGCCACCTTGGCCACCGGATGCCACCATGAGCTCCTCCTAGTCTTCCCCTTCCTCTTCACTTGGACCCACGACCGGTAGCCCCCCTAGATCCACCGCACAGGACTCCTCCACCACACGGGTTTCTCACCCTCCACCACTGAACGCCGCGACCCACGACGTGTGACCACCCTCTCCGGCACCCTCAGGCCACCACTGAACCATCCCGACCACTCTCCCTCACTCTCTCACGGCATCTCTCCCTCTCACACACGGCCAGTTTCCTCTCCACCACCGTGGATCGCCGTGCCACCACCATCGAGCCTCCACGGCTCCACCATCGGCCTCCCTTAGCCGAATCCTAGGTCCAAAGCACCACTTTATGTGGTGGGTAGCCACTGCACGTGATGGACAGCCACTGTACACAACATGATATGTTGTGTAGTGCCCCCTTACCACCACCATGAGCCCTTCCAAGACCACACCTAGCTATCCAAATGCCCAAACAGTCACTGTATGTGGGTTAGCCGCCATGTACGACCCTTTCGATGCCATCGACTGTGACGATCAACAAGCAACGCACGGGCTTTCTCCCTCGTTATTTATGTTAGATATTGATTAGTTTATTAGGTTGTGGACTATGCTATTAGTATTACGGAGTTCGTTGTATTGTGATGTGTTGTGTAGTGAAGTGTTGGACATATTTGTGTAGTGCACTGTGAAGTGTTGGGCGTAGTTGGGAAGTGCACTATGTAGTGTTGTGGACTGTGTTGTAATGGTGGCGTGGTGTGTGTGGAATGGGAAGAGTACACGCTAAGTGTGTAACAGCCCGCTAGAAATTCATTGGTGAAATTTCTATTGACTTTAGGAATCTCGTGAAAACCCCATAAGTTTTTACGAATCGACCAATCGCATAGGTTTTAGTCTTTCAACATAGTCAGTGTTATCACTCACTATGGTGCTAGAAATATAAGTTTTATTTATTTGAGGTGGTTAGAAGTGTCAGAATGCATTATGGTCCACGCCATTAGACTCAATGGATTATTTAGGATTTTATGGTGCAATAGCATATTTTCATAATTACGGACGAAACGTCTGTTGGAAATTGTGAATTTGTTTTTATGGGCACTTCGAGATTGAATTTCGGTAAAATATTTTCACTGTAGGTTAATATGAATATTTAGGAATTTTTAGTACGAAGTTTAAGATTCACTTTTTTGGAGTGAATAGTAACCTCAATAAGAGCACTAATTGCAGTGTTTCAAAATTACAGTGTGGAATGTCCAAATTAGATTAGAGAAGTTTTATTTGGACACTTGGCAAGATCTTAGCCACACTTAGTGAATAATTTTAGACACTTGGCACCATGAGGAACGTTTGTTGGATTTGAAGGAATCAAGATGTGAGATCATGTCACTTAAGTAAAACTTTGTTTCATCTGCTCAACCAAATGGTGGCAGACCAAAAAAGGTTTCAATCCTAGTGAAACCCTAAATGGTGAGAATCCAATTGAAAGCCCAAAAGCTTAGTTGAAACCGAAACCCTAAACGGCTTCCCAAACCCTAAAGTTGGCCTTCAAACCCTTTCTAATCCGATTTCTAGCATTGTGTTTAATCACTTGATTAAATCACTTCCACATGCTATTAATCCTTCAAATTTGTGTTAGAACATCATTATCCAACCTTGTTAACTTTGAAAAATTGATTGCGCCAAGTGATATTGGATTTGGGCTTGATAGCAACCCAAACCCTCTTTAAATCCCAAAATTTAGGCCCATTCGGTTTAGGCCCATTAAGGCCCACGAAATTGGTCACCATTAGCATTGCTTCATTGCTAAGTTTTGTACCCCCACTTGGCTGACCAGATCTGTACAAGAAGGGCCTAGAAGGTTCTTGAAATACAAAGGTAAAAAGGCCACCTCACTCTTTCACTCTTACACTTTACCTTGAGAAAAGATCTTGGACTGATTTTTATGAGAAGAAAAGGCCAACACTCAGTTTCCTTCAGTCATATCACTTCCCATAACTTTTGCAAGAGGCTCTTCAGTCCACTTCCCACGAAAAGCAACTCTCATTTACACTTTTCCTTTACAGAACACAAAAGACACTCTCGGACAGTTTTTCTTACCTCTTTTGAATGCCTGTTTCGAAGATTTTTTATGTGTTTTCTTGCAATGTTTTCTTCATGAAAGTTGTTTCTTTTGGAGTCTAGTTTACGTGGATATCTTATTTATTCCATTTGGAGACCATTTGATTGGTCAAAAGTCGTTTAGACCCCAAAAAGGTCATTCTGGGCGACAAACTAGAGAGTGTGTTATATTTTGGAGTTTTTGACCAAGCTAATGAATAGATCTTGGTCCGAAATTTTTATGGAGTACTGTTAACATGTGTATATGATTATTGGTTGAGGATTTGTTGCATGATTAAAAGTTTTGGTGAAATATTTTCTTAGATCTAGAAACTTAGAAACTGGAAGAGGAAAAACAGTTTCTGTTTTGAGAAAGTTTAAATCTTTTATGGTTTAATCTTATTCCAATGGCTTTGATATTTTTATTGGAAGATCCTAAGCATCTTATATACATTTTAGAATGTTATTTTGAAGATATTTGATGTTAGTTTCGAAGATATGAAATTTTATGCGTTGAGATATTTGGTTAGGCCAAAGTGATGATGTTCTTGGCTAAATTTATGTTTTGGGTGATGTTTAACCATGTGATCTTGAGTTTGAAGCTTGGATCTGTTTTAGGACACCTTTTTAAACCATGTGATGCATTGGTTTGAAGATCCCTTCTTTATAAGTCATGGATCAAGAGGTTGATCAAAACAAGTTAGAAACAAAATTCTGTTTTGAACTTAGAAGAGAAACCAAGAAGTTCAAGTATGGTTTTAGTGATTTTGATGACTTTTGTTCAGGATTCAAAACATGATTACTCTTAGGAATATGTTATGAGTATATTAGAAGAAAAATTTTGGTTTAATCATGAGTTTTGAGATTTGAAAGAATTAAAAAAAAAAAAATCAAAGGAAATAGCCTTTGTAAGTTTCGGCCCTATAGAGTTTTAATAGTTGTATTTAGTTTTAAATTTTTTCTGAATTGATATTTGAGTTTAGGACAAAATTTACATAAGGTATGTAAATTTTGATATTTTTGGAGTTAGGATGAAAAATCCTTAAGTTAGGGGTAAAATGGTCATTTTCCCACATGTACAGGGTAAAATGGTAATTTTACTCTAAGTTGATATTTTTTTTCATATTTCTAATTATTAGTGATTAAGTTCTAATTTTTAGAAATCACTACTTTCAGTTTCTCGTGTTCGCATTGAGTTTTGTCTCCAAGTGCGAAGATCGAGGTAAGTTAGCTTTTAACTTACTATCTGTTTAATGTGTATGAGTGATAAGTAAGGGAACTAAAATGTATGTATGCATGTTATCATATGTGCCATGCCAAGTCATTACATATTTATCTGTTACACAGAATTTATTCTGTCATGAATTATTCATCTGTTACACAAGATATTCTGTCACGTATTGCTATACATTGCTTTACATTGCAAGTATGTCATGTTAAGTTAAGTATGCCATCTATTACATGTATTTCATGTCACGTAATATTCACTGTCACATGTTACGCCATGTTAAGAAATGTTGTCTGTTATACGGTATGCCATGTTACGAAATGTTGCATGTTAAAAGTATGCCATGTTATGAAATGTTCTCTGTTACATTTATGTCTCGAGGTATGTCATGTCTGTCGTCTTAGTTCATGTCACATTATGCTTCGTCAGGACTTCTGTCTTCTATGTCACGTTCATGTTACATCACATCACGAAATGTCATGTATGCCAGTTAAGTTATTCATGTCAATCACGACCCTAAGCGCTAGGATGAGGTAATATCCTAGTGGAACTCCTTTGTTCATGCTGGAGTGTCTAAATAGGTGTGAAATTCTCTGGGTTGACGAAGTACAGTCAACAGGTTGCGAATGGGGCGTAATTAGCTGGTCACCGGAGCGTGTCAGACACTAACGCCGATGGTGCCATACATTATGTTACGTGTGTCCACAGCAAGTGTGGCACAAACAAATAAGTCATGGGGCCACAACAACAATGGAGCATGCAATATGGAGCCACAACAACTGTGGAGCATACATTACATGAGACACAGCAATTGTGACACGTAGAATACGTGGGCCACAACAACTGTGGAGTATATATTAACGCACTCACAGCTGGTATAGAAACCTGTGATGTGATGCGGTAATCGGCAGGAACACACGGCTCAAGGGGACCTGTGTAGCACCCATATGGTCACTTTAATGATTAAGTCCATTGCATAAGATTCCAAGTTCAAGTCATGTTTCACATTATGTTATGTTCAAGTTTACGTTCACGCAATCATGGTAATCCCATGAGACAAGAATATGTTTCAAGCTCATGTTATGTTATGTTCACGTTCACGTTATGTTCCAAGTTCACATTTATGTTATGTCATGCTCAGGTTCAAGTTATGTTCAAGTTCATGTTCAAATTATACATGTTCACGTTCATGTTATGTTTCAAGTCCATGTTATGTTTCAAGTTCACATTCATGCTATGTTTCAAGCCCATGTTATGTTTCAAGTCACGTTCATGCTAAGCTTCAGTTTCAATTTAAGTTATGCCAGTTATGTTATGTTGTATGTCAAGTTATGCTATGATTACTTATGATTTGATTATGCATTTATGCTTTTATTGCCATGCATGCATCATTAACCTGTGTGGAAGTTTCCTGTTAACTTGCTGAGATTTGTAATAAAATCTCACTGTGGTAGTCCCAACTACCATTCCCCCCGAATGGTAGATCTTATTACAGGATCTGAAGGAGAATTGAGAATCGACCAACTGGAAACGATCAACTAAGCGATGGTGCGACGTAGATGGTAGTATAGTAGTTACCTCAAGTTACTACTTGTATTTGTGGAGTTCAATCTCCATCACTCTTTTGATCACAACCATATGGACTATTATTGTGATCTCAGTGTTTAGTACGTCATTATGTATGAAGTATGTTTTAAGTATTTGGGATAGTTCAGTTTGGTGCATAGTATTGCTGAAGAAAAAAATCATCCGCTGCGAATATGGCATAATGCTATATGCATGTTAGGAATATTGCATCTTATATGTCATGAACGGGGGCAGGTAACCTTGTGTTGCATGTCTCGACGCTTCAAATGTCCGTCCGATCCCAAGCGGAATTTGGTGGCGTCACAAAGTGTACTCTATGTGGCGTAGTGTGTGAAAAGGGAGTACACGTGGAGTGTACTCCATATGGTAGAGTGATGCACCAGATGGCGAATATGCCATAATGGTGATGTCGCGTGGTGTGTATGAAGGGAGTGCACACGGAGTGTACTCCATGTGGAGGAGTGATGCACCATATGGTGTGTACGTCATAGTGTTGATGTGGCGTGGCATATGTGAAGGGAGTATACGTGGAGTGTACTCCATGTGGTACAGCGATACACGGTGTGGCGTGTCGCAGAGATAAGGATGGTTGAGTGGTTGATGGGCATAGGGCATGGTGAGTAGTGTCAGGAACTTTGGAACAGTGTCCCGAAGTAGTCATGGTGTAGCCTGTAGTTTGAGGTGACGGGTGTCACTAGGGGTGTCAAATCGTGTTAACGGGTCGTGTTCGTGTCGTGTCAAGGTATGTACATTACACTTAATGGGTCAACACGAACACAACCCATTAAGGATTTCGTGTCAAAATTCCAAATCCGAACATGACATGGTAAGATAATGGGTTGACACGACACGACCCGTTATGACCTATTAATGAATAAGAAATAAATTGACACGACACAACCCGTTCCGTTTTAACCAGTTTACGTTAATGGGTTGAACATACATGATACGACATGACACGACAAGACCCTTTTGACTTGATTGATTTTATACAAATATTTAAATATAAATAATATTTATAAAAAATAAAAAAACTAACTGCAAGTCTAAAATTACATTCCAAACAAATATGATCCTCACAATTTGTAATAATATTCATTATTAAAATTACATCACAAATATAATAAACAAAACATACAGTGTAAATATATTAATGTTACAATTCCAAACATAATAAAAAATTAAAAATACAGATCTAAACAAATTTAGAGCTTGAAAAAGAAAGTGGAGCGTCCTCCTTGCCCTTTAGGTCTAAGGGTATAAAGGTAAATTTAATTTTCTTAACGGGTCATAACAGGTTGACCCGTTAGTGACCTGCTAAGCAATCGTGTCTTAACGGGTCAACCCATTTTGACCTGAACTCGTTAAAGCTAAATCCTAACCCGCTTTTATCGTGTAGTGTTCGTATTAGATTAACGGGTTGTGTCACATATTGCCACCTCTATGTGTCACTGTGAAGTTGACTCTTGGCTGGGAATATGGGTGAAGTAGCAAAACAATTGTAAGAGTGTGCAGCGGAAGCATGACTAAGGAATGTCACGAAGTGACTTTGTTACCAATAGTCGTGCTTATGATAGGTAAGAAGTTAGCGTAGGAATGGCGCAGCAAGATCGTGACGAGGTGTCACGATGTGATAAGAGTATGTGAGGAACCGTACTCGGGATGAATTAGCAGTTGGCGTAAGAATAGCATAGTAGAATGTCAAGTGATGTGACAAGGTCACGGTGTAGCTTGGGAGTAGTCTCGAGCTTTATGACGTGACATAAGGCGTAATTGTGAACGGAATCTAGTCATGTTAAGTGTTGGGATGAATTGTCAAAAGGGACAGGTAGCATGAAGAGTCATGCTAGTCAGGTTAAGAAAAGATTGGTATCGGAGTATGGCCCTTGTCCTTCTGAGCAAGTGATCAACATGTTATATATTGGTCTTAGGTGATAAAGGGGTAAGGAACATGAGTAATCTGGTTAGACAGATGTGCCGGACGGATTCACTATATGTAATGGGTAATCCGTCCTGAGCATAGTTGCACGGTGCTTAAGTCTTAGAGTTGGCTTAGAGTCGTGTGACTTGTATGGATGGGAATGAGGATTAGTATGGGCTAAGGTGCATGAAGATAGTGACGGGTATATTGTCTACGGATGGGATGTGTGACTTAGTCGGTCTGAGTCATGCGTCGGAACTTGGTTAATGAGAAAAATGAGACAGAAGTCTTAGTGTCTTAATCCTAAGATGAATTATGGGTTCACTTTAGTGGATGAGCACTCAAGGCAAGACCTTGAGTTGAAAGATGTGGTGACCGTAAGTAGATCCTGAAGGTTTTAGCATAGTAAAGGACACGTAAGAACACGGGATAGAAGGAGTGTTCCTAGTGAAGCATAGCTCTATTCTAGTTTAAGTTGCTTATGTACTAGATAGAGAATGACGTCAAGGTTATGTATATGCATGTAGGTTGCCATCTGACACGCGCATGAATGGACTGCATGATATGAAAGTAGCATGGAGTCAGGTAAGTGTTACGTTCATACTCTTCTAGAGTTTTCTAAAATAAAAGAAAAGAAAAGAAATGCTTTTCCTTTACGATGCATTACTAAACGACATGAAAGACGTTTTACGAAAGAAAATGCTAAATGTTCAAAAGTATAAGTATGTACAACCTCTCCTCGGCAACCCCTTTTTCTGCAACCAAAAGTATTAATTGTACACATGTGAATGGATGACTATACGCTATATCTATCGTATGTATTTTCCAAAGAAAAGAAAAGAAACACCGAGGCCTGTGGCTCGAGCTTTAATTGATGATTTAAATGACGCGAAAAAAGTGTTTTGAAATGGTCCCTATGAACTGATATTAAAATTTTCCTACGAACTGATGCTTTTATGAATGCCATGATTTGATGCTTATGGATGCCATGAAAGACGACGTTTAAGCCCATGCTTTTAAATGATGTTTTCTCATGAAAAGGAACGTTTTCTCATGAAATGACTATTAAATGAAAGAAAGAACTGAACGAAAGCTCCAGCTGATGGGAACCAAGATGAGCCTAGTCTTAAAGATCATTTGCAACTTCCAGATGGGCCAAGAAGATCAATGAGAAAAAGCAAGGATTGATGCAATCCACTTGGAACAAGTTTAGCCAACATTCGAGATGGGGGGCTTGAAGGATGAAGACCCAGTTTTAATTCATTTGATCAGCTACGGAAGAGGGCAACGACAAGACTTAAAGGCTTTGGGCTCTTGAAGGATTTCAACTTATTTAATTCATTTAAAGAACTTATTTTATTAGTTTAGAATAATTGAGTTTATTATGAGAAGCACTTAAGGGGGCCTATCCAAGGGCATGTTGGGAAAGTTATTATTTTATTGAACTAGGGTTAGGGTTACTGTAGCCGAGTTACTGTAGCGCTGCACTGTTCATCTAGGGGCACTTTTGGAAGATGGGGGTTTATTTTGGCTAGGGTTTCATTAGGTTTTGCTTTAAATACTCTTTGTAGCCTCATTCTAATCAGTTTAATGAAGTTTATGAAATTTGATGAATTTATTCATTGTGAGTTGAGTTTTACTCCTCTTGTTCTTAATTGAACTTTTGAACTTATCAAAGGTAAATCACAACCTTTGTGGCGTTCCTCCTTTGTAATATGGGTTCTTGAGACGGGTTCTTCAACGGGTCTAGATTTTCATATAATCTAGGTTCTTGAAACGAGTTCTCATCGGGTCTAGGTTCTCCATCCTTGACTTGATTTTGGCTTTCTTGGGGTGTTTTCAAATTGATTGTGAGTTCAAGGGATTCCTTTCCCGTGGGTTCATATCACCAGCTCTTTAGAGCTGACATGAGTGAATGAATGAAAAGCAAGGAATGAAATGAATGTTTACTGTATGAAGATATGTAACGGCCACATGAATGAAGGGAAAGGGTAACAATGAATGGGCAGATTGCAATGCCGGGTAAGTAGTACTGGTAGTGCACCCAGTGCTGCCCCCCATGAAAGGGATTCCCAACCCGTAGCCACGGGCTGGATCCGGGTCCAAAGGAAGATCGCTAATCCCAACACACGGGGCGGAACAATGTGTACTGGCCTATGAAAGTGATAAGAATAAATGGATGCATGCATGAACGCACGAGCACGAACTCTTTAATAAATGAATGTACTGACGGGAGACACGTTTACGAAAAGAAAGTCCCTTTTAAAAGAAAAATCCCGTCTAGTGATGTTTTCAAAAAACGCACGTACGCATGTATGTATATTATGTATGGAATGATGAATGCATGACTGAAACCTATGTTGTTATATTTTAACTGTATGAAGTAATGCTTACGAGTCATCGACTGATTTTAGTTTTTATGCATGTCCCTCCCCCCACAGGAATTGAGTGGTCAGGATGGACACAGCCCATGGGGAAGAGCATGGAAGTTAGATATAATTTTTAATTGTACGAGAGACCTTTTATTGTAAGATTAATGTTTTCTATTGTAGACTTCTTTTATTCTCAAAGCACTTTTTATTTTATAAACGTAGAGTCTTGCATCCTAGGTATGGAAGCAAAAATTTTAAAACGAACGGTAATTCTCATCGTCTTTTCTAAAATCATTTTATAAAAAGTCCCACCACAAGGACGGGCATTACACAAAGTCTACAATAATGATGAAAAATGGATCTTGAAGGTTACTAGGACTGCTGACAACTGCTATGGAGTTTCTCCTATAAAAACGATGCAATGTCACAAAGTAGAGCTGGACATGCAAAAAATATCTAAGTTGTGGCACTACCGTCTAGGCCATATCAACTATAGGGACATGCAAAAAATATCTAAGAAGGAGGCTGTACGTGGGCTGCTCAAATTTTTAAAAAACAAGAAGTTGGTGTGCTGAGCCTATCGGAAGAGAAGCAGACCAAGGCACAGCACATGAAGATAGTTGATATTCTGACTTCAAGACCACTTGAGCTGTTGCACATGGATTTGATGGGTCTTACTCAGACTGAGAGTCTCAGCGGAAAGAAGTATATAATGGTCATTGTGGATGACTACTCTAGATATACATGGATCATTCTATTGAGCGACAAAACAGAAACCTTCGATCTTGCGAAGAAACTGTTCAAACGACTACAAACAGAGAAGAATTCCTCTATCTCTCGCATTCGTAGTAATCATGGGAAAAATTTTGAAAATATTAATTTCTCTTCTTTTTGTGATGAACAGGGGATACATCAAGAATTTTCAACCCCAATCACTCCACAACAGAACGGAATTGTTGAGAGGAAAAATAGGGCAATACAAGAGATGGCCCACACCATGTTGAATAACAAAAAGTTGGTATTATACTTCTGGGGAGAAGCTGTCAACACTGCTGGACACATCTGGAACCACATAATTTTTCCTCCAGGCACCAAACTCACTCCCTATGAGTTATGGAATGGAAAGAAACCTACAGTAAAATATTTTAAAGTATTTGGGAGTACTTGCTACATTCTAAGAGACAAAGAAAATGCCCACAAATTTGAAAGCAAGAGTGATAAAAGAATATTTCTTGGGTATTCATCAAATAGCAAAGCGTACAGAGTATACAATTTACGAACTAAAACAATGATGGAGTCAATCAACGTAGTTATGGATGACAACTCTAAGGAGACCACCAAGAAGGAACTTGACAGCCTTATCGGGAAAGCTAAAGAAGAGTCAACCGATCAAGAAGACACAGATCTAGTAGAGTCTGCTACATCAAGCTCTGCTTTACTCCATGAAAAAGTGCCCTCTACAAGGATTAGCCACAATCCTCCAAAGGAAAACATCCTTGGAGAATTGGATGAAGGTATGAGATTAAGAAAACGTGTTTTAAATCAAATCTCAAAGGTCTGCTATTTATCTCAGGTTGAACCTAAAAAGCTGGAAGAAGCCTTACAAGTTGAAAATTGGGTCAACGCCATGCACAAGCAATTGCACCAGTTCACCCAAAATCAAGTATGGGAGCTAGTTCCAAGACCTAAATATCACAACATAATTGGAACAAAGTAGATATTCAAAAATAAGTCAGACGAACATGGAACCATTGCTTGAAACAAGGCCAGACTAGTAGCACAAGGATACACCCAAGTTAAAGGAATTGATTTTGATGAGACCTCCGCACCAGTAGCTCATTTGGAATCTGTTTGCATACTGCTAGAAATTGCAAGCCATTTAAATTTTAAGTTTTATCAAATGGATGTTAAAAGTGCTTTTTTAAATGGCATACTCAATGAAGAAGTATATGTAGAACAACCAAAGGGATTCTCTAATCACTTGTTTCCTGACCATGTTTTCAAGTTGAAGAGAGCACTTTATGGTTGAAGTAAGCACGCGAGCATGGTATGAGAGACTAACAAAATACTTGATTGAAAATAACTTCGTAAGAGGTGAAGCTGACTAAACACTTTTTGCTCAAATTTATGTAGATGACATTGTGTACAGCTCCACTTTTGACAAACTCTCACATGACTTCTCCAAAGAAATGAAAAAAGAGTTTGAAATGAGTATGATTGGAGAACTAAATTTCTTTCTTGGGATTCAAATTAAACAAACTAAAGAAGGAATTTTTATCTTACAATATAAATATGCTAAAGATCTTGTTAAGAAATTTGGCATGGAAAGGAAGACACATGCTCGCACTCCAATGAACACCTCGATTAAAATATGTTCAGATTCTACAGGCAAAAGCATTGATCCTACTTTGGATAGAAGCATGATAGGACGTCTTCTTTACATTACTGCTAGCAGACCAGACATTACTTTTAGTGTAGGTGTTTGTGCACGATTTCAGGCTAATCCTAAAGAATCACACCTCACAGTAGTAAAAAGAATCTTGAACTACCTGAGTGCTACTGTTGACTATGGCATATGGTATTCAAAAGCTTTAAATCTGAGTCTGGTTGGCTATTCTGATGCTGACTAGGCTGGTAATGCTGATGATAGAAAAAGCACCACAGGTGGATGTTTTTATGTCGGTATCAATTTGGTAGCATGGATGAGCAAGAAGCAAAACTCCATCTCTTTGTCCACTGCTAAAGCTGGATACATTGCGGCTGGCAGTTGTTGCACTCAGCTTCTTTGGATGAAAAAGATGCTTGAGGACTATGGGTTCTCTCAAGATACTATGACTTTCTACTGTGACAACTCAAGTGCAATTAGTATCTCCAGGAACTCTGTGCAACACTCAAAAATCAAGCACATAGATATAAGACATCACCTCATAAGAGACTTGGTTGAAACAAAGGTAGTGTCTCTAGAACACATCAACACCGAACACCAACTGGCCAATTTGTTTACTAAACCTTTAGATTGTTTAAGGTTTGAATTTTTAAGGAAGGCCATTGGTGTGTGTGACATGCCCTAATTTTATTTTCTCTTCTCTCAATAATAATAATAATAATAATAATAAAATAAATAAAAATAAAAAAGGGGGGGTGTTTGTTTGTTTGTTTTGTTTTTCAACAACACCATGCTGCTTTCATTGTGCAAGATACAAGCATTTTAGTATTATGGTCCTTGAGCTTTGTGACTCCACAAACTCATCTTGCTGGGATCGAGGTAGATTTTTTCTGGTAAGTGTTTTACTTTTGATGCACAACTCTTAAGGAAGACCACACAAGGATTCTATTCTCTGCACTGTAAGGAACTTAAATCTAATCTCCTAACAAATTGCTGACAGCATGCGTATACGCATATAATGCTCAAAGTAAGGGGCAGTCTATACCTTGAATTGACTAAGACTAGTTGAACCTATTACTAAATCGAAAAAGGTCTCCTCTTGCCATGCATTAAGGTCAATCCTTATAGAAAACAGATGTTCAAAAGTCATTGTGGAAAAAGATGAACACGCATGCATGGATCTAAACTCTAAAAGGTCGTTGTCGAAAAAATCGTTGTCTCAATCATTGAGGAAAACAATGAGCAATACAAAATGGACATATAGAGTAAATATGGCTTTGTGCTTGGACGGAGTTGCTTTTTCAGGTATCTAGGCCCTAGCATAAAGTTTGACTTTTAAGAATAGTTCACCTTTATTGGAGCAAAACTGAAAAAAATTATAAAAGAAAGGGGGAGTATAGAAAAAAAAATATTAAAAAGTATTTTTGTACATTGTTTTTCCTCACTCACACACACACGAATTCTTGGCAGGTCATCAATTAAGAAAAAGAGGACTACTACATCCACAAAGGAATTACACAAAAATAATCTTACAAACTGATGTGGCTTCATATGATCTGTTAGATGTACTTTATAATAAAAGTAACAACACAATCTGACAAATCACATCAAGTCACGTCAGTTTGTGAGATTATGTTTGTATAATCACTTTGTGGTTAGAGTATTTTCCTAAGAAAAATGATCAATTATGAAGACTAATCAACAAGAAATACCTCTCCTATATAAGTGGAAAAGTGTTGAGTGTAACAAAACTTGGACAAGTAAATTGCTCAAAAAGGCACAAGCTTTGTAAATGGAAAATACATAATATTTTTTGTCTTTCGAGTTCTTTAAAAACATTTAAAAAAACATATATATGTGTATATATATATCAAAAAATAAGGAGGCATGAATAACTAGAATGGGAGTGGGGGGTTGTCTCTAAAGGCATGCTCTACGTATTGGAAAGAGGGACCCGCGTGCATAGCACGTTCCATGCCTTGGGCGGGAAATGCAAAAAGCTGCTCTGTAGCATTAACTGCACCATGCATGTCAATCACTCCTAAATCACCATTAAGCCCTGATTCTCTCCTTCATTCATCCTGTTCATCTTCCCCGATTCACAATTAGAAAGAAATCACACCATTTTCGGTCTGTGCATCTCAAGAAATCTGTGGTTATCTTCTGTACAGAATCAAGGTACGTCCTTTCTTACGAATCTCTTTCTTAAAATTTTTGTTCCTTTAGGACTCTGTTTAGGGTTCTATCAGTCTCCAATTCCTACAAAATCTATGAAATCCTAGAAGTTTCAGAAACCTAGTTGGCTTAAGACATGAAAATCCTTTTGAAATGGTTAAATAAAGGGCATGCATATTGGGTTCTGGTAGATGGTAACGAACAAAGGCTGCATGTGCGTGTATTTGGCTATCTTTTCTCTCAATATCTTTGTCGTTCTGATATGAACCCGTGGGAATGAATTCCCTTGAACCCACAATCAATTTGAAAACTCCCCAAGAAAGCCAAAAATCAAGGTCAAGGATGGAGAATCTAGACCCGATGAAAACTCGTTTCAAGAACCTAGATTATATTAAAATCTAGACCCGTTGAAGAACCCGTCTCAAGAACCCAGATTATAAAGGAAGAACGCCACAAAGGTTGTGATTTACCTTTGATAAGTTCAAGAGTTCAATCAAGAACAAGAGGAGAAAACTCAACTCACAAATAAAATTCAATAATGTCTAACTCTCAAATGAGGCTACAAAGAGTTTTTAAAGCCAAACCTAATCAAAACCCTAGCCAAAATAATGCCCATTTTACCCAAAATTACCCTTGATGAACAGTACCAGCTACAGTACGCGTGCTACAGTAACCCCTACAGTAAATTGATGAAACCCTAGTTCCTAAAATGTAACTTTCCAAATAAGCCCTTGGCCAAAATACAAGAACTTCCCAAAAACATAGTTCAAAAGAAATAAGACATGTGAGCCAAGCATCTTCAAGCCCACTTATTCTAAACTAATAAAATAAATCATTTAACCAAATTGGAAGCCTCCAATAACAATAGGCCGTATCTCTAAGTCATGTCTTCCACAGCTTGAATAAAGTGGATCAAAGCTGGTTCTTCTTCTTTCAGACCCATCTTCAGTGTTGGGCTCTTGCTCGCTTCATCCCAAGTGGATTGCACCAATCCTTGCATTGCTTCCTTGATCTTCTTGGCCCTTGATCTTGTAATTGGCCCATCTGGAACTTGCAAAGGATATTTAAGAGTAGGTCCACCTTGGTTCCTATCACGTTCTGTAGGGGCTTCGATGATCATGTGCTTAAGTGTAGATCTTTTTTGTATCTATTAAATTTGCTGAACATTTGTGAGCTTTCAGGATAATTTCCCAGAAACACATTCTTGCTAAAAGTTTTTCACATTCTTGGCCCTGTTATGTCAATATTTTGAAAAAAAAAAAAAGTGAATCTATTTACTCTATGTATTGATCATGCTCAGAAAGATTTTTTTTTAGATGAAGTACAAGTAATTGCAAAGAAAGCGAAGTTCGACAGCAAAGCACCTCCAGTACATCCCTCCAGTGAGGAAGAGTCTGAGTCTCATGAGAGAACTCCAAAGAACTCCCCTCAAAAAGTCAAAATGGGAGGAAAAGGATATGTCCCTCCTAAAGGAGTAGGGAGTACATCAAAGGCTTCTTGACAAGGACCAAAACGTCCAAAGTTTGTGAGTGAGGAAGCAGAGACAACCTACAAGATAGTGTTCTCCAAGAGAAATGTTCTGGGAGAATGAGAGGTAACTATGAGCGATGTAAATGACCCTGCATTTGAATTTATTGCTCACATATTTGTTGACAGAGGATGGGAGAAAATTACTAAGGGAGCCCTCGCCCCTTACATTGAAATAGTAAAGGAATTTTATGCTAACGCTTTACTAAGTGTGGACAATAATTTCATTACATCAACTGTTAGGGGTGTTGACATGATTATCACTCCTGAGAGTATTAGAGAGGTCTATGAACTTCCTAGTGTAGAAAACCCAGGTTTTCCATACAAGGGTATGGGGACCCCATCAAAAACTCAAATGAAATATTTGTTCTCTGGACCCAATGCACCAGCATGGCCCCCAAAGGTTCATAGACTATCTATGAAATCCCTGAATATAGATTCCTTGCTAAAGTAGAATTGACAAACCTTTGGCCCATCACTAGGCATACCGAGCTAACTGTAACGACCCGACTCTATATTTTTTTTTTTAGGGATAAAATTTGAATAATTTTATTAAGGCTTTATTATTATTATTATTTTCCTCCAAGCACGTGTGTGTTAGAGTCCACACATTATTTCTATTCTTATTTCCTCTTCTTAGTCAAACTCCTTCTACCGGATTTTTTTTATTTTCTCTTCTTTGAATTTCAAACGCGAAATCTATCCACTCACATCACATGCACATGCACATGCACGTCTCTTTTTTTTTCTAGGGTTTTCTTCTAGGTTCTGAAACATATATTCATACGGATGCAAGCCGCAATGCCCCATCGTGAGTCTTCCCATCGCGCATCAAACGTACGCATGCACGGCTCCTTTCTTTCCTCCGCTTGCACGACACTGTAATTATTTATACACTCACGCACACAGAGCACTTGCCACAAACCTCCTCCCCTCAAACCGCAGCATCACCTTGCCGCAGCCAAGCCTTCACTTGCGCCACTGCACGCACGGCAACCACTTTCGACGCCTCTGTTTTAGCCCTCAAAAACAGAGCACTGAGCTCTTCGACCGTAAGCCACAGCCCGGCCACCCTCAGCCACAGAACTCGCCGACACCACCACTGACCACCATAGAATTCATCGGACCACCCTCAGCCGCCAAAGCACGCCGTAGTAGCCCCGGACGCACCACTGTTTTTGCACGTCCGAAACAGAGCATGCAGTCACCTTCTCCACGGTAGCCACCTCTAGAGGCGCCGAACCCCCTCTCCGACGGCACAGAAACCGCCGACCAGCACAACCCAGTGGCACCCACTCCGTCCCGGTAAGCCACGACCGTCGTCGTCCCCCTCTTTCTCTCGGTTTGTTTGCGGCTTGACTGAACTCCCGCTCTCGGCGTCAACTCCCGCACTCCTCCTCTCGGCGTCTTACCACCGCTGCCCAGAGAACCCAGTCGCGTCTCCGGTCCTTCCCCAGCCACCCAGAGCCGCCGCGTATCAGCTTCCTCTCTCGGTGAGCATCACACCCCTCAACCCGAATGCATGCATCCCTTTCACACGTAAACCAAACCGGGTCATGCAACCCGTAAACCATTCTTTTCTTTAGGTTAGTTATATTACAAAAATGCCCCTCTATTTTATTTTCCCAAAATGCCCATGTACAGTATGTTATTTTCCAAAAATATCCTTGCTTATTTAAGACTAACGGGTAAGGCTATTTTAGTGTCGGGAAGTGTTTAGGTTTAGAAAATATAGACTATTTTAGTAGTTAGGTTTTTAATTAGAATCACTTGTTTAATTAGAAATTTATGTAAATTACGTGTTTATTTTTATAGGCGACCGATTTCGTGCCGAAAATAGTGGTTTAGCATTGCAAGGTAAGTAGCATGATCATATCCTTACACGTATGGACAATGAGCTGTTTGTCTTTTTTTAAAAGATATTATGCATGTATGCCCTTTATTGGAAATCCTTTTTTTTACGTATCCAAAACATGCTAAAATTATGAAAAAGTCATGATTTTATGTGAAAGATTATTCATGAAATTATTTATGAAATGCATGATTTTATGTGAAGATTATTCATGAAATTATTTATGAAATGCATGATTTTATGTGAAAGATTATTCATGAAATTATTTATGAAATGCATGATTTTATGTGAAGATTATTCATAAAATTATTTATAAAATGCATGATTTTATGTGAAAGATTATTCATAAAATTATTTAAGAAATGCATGATTTTATGAGAGAGTTATTTCATAAAATATTTATGAAAAATCATGATTTTATACGATGAAACATGTATCACGACGTTTATGAAAGAATGCGATTTCGTTTGAAATCTATGATACGATATGACAAGTATGTATGTGATTTCTTTTGAAATCTATGAAATGACAAGTATGCAAGTATGATTTGATAAAATATGTAACGGCCTATGTTATGATATGAAAACGGTACCTATGTTATGGGCATATTGCATTGCCAGGTCGTGCATGCTGGTAGTGCACCCAGTATTGTCTTCCTTATGTATGGATTCCACAACCCGCGGCCACGGGCGGAATCGGAATCTTTTTAGATTCGCTAACCCTAACTCACGGGGGTCAACAGTGGGTAACGGCCTATGATAAGTGAAAGATAAGTTAATGTTCATGCTCATGTTATTTATGCATGTATTTATGAATATGCACACTTTTCAAGACACCTTATGTTTATTATGTTTACTGTATGATGTGTTGCTTATTGAGTATTCGACTTATTTTAGTTTGTTTCAATGTTTTTAAACCCCTCCCAGGTGATGACATTTATGAAGTTGAGACTGCAGGACAGGACTTGACTCCGGGAGGCAAGGCTGAGGCCTAGACAGATTTTGCTATGATTATTTCTATGGTTTAAATAAATTATTTTGATAAGCACATAAGACTTCTGTATTTTTTTTTAATAAATGCTTCCGCAGACCTTATTTTAAATTTTCAGTATTTATTGAAGTTTTTTTTTTATTTTATGGAATTCTTTCGTATCTGGCGCGTTGTTAAAAAGGAAAAGCTTTTTATATTTAAGTTTAGTAGTAGCACACTGGCTCCTTGAAAATTCTAAAATGTCTTTTCGGGAACGGGGTGTTACAATTGGTATCAGAGCCAGGTTGAAAGATTCTGTAGACTTTTCAAAATAGAGAGAGAAAAACTTTTGCAAAGAAATTTTTTTTAAAAAAAAAAAAAATGTTTGGAAAATAGAGAATGAAGGAAATAAATGTCTAGGCCAAGGTCTCTCAAGGCAAGTTCTGCTCTGCAGTAAGTATGTTATAAATTTTCTTTTAGTAGTTGAATGCATCTTGATTGACATTGTTAAAACATGCATGTTAGAATGGCACCTCGTGGAAGAAGACCACGCGTACCCCCCTCTGAGAACAATACCGTACAAGATGATAATTCAGAAGTACTCGCTGCTGCAGCGACACGTTTCTTTCAAAGGATGGTCAATGGTGATATGGTGGTAGGTAGAACCACACAAGTAGGATGCACATTAGAACAGTTCTCCCACCAGCACCCACCTACTTTCGATGGTAGATTGAATTCCTTAGACGCGGAAAGCTGGATTGAACGTATGGAGCAAATTTTCGAAGTGCTTTACTGCACGGATGATCAGAAGGTGAAATATGCCACTTACCATTTGACTGACATGGCAAACAAATGGTGGAAGTCGACTCGGGCTTTGGTTCAGTTGGAATTGGGGGAAGCAGTCCCCATTACTTGGGAATATTTCAAGAAAATCTTTTTGGACCACTTCTTTCCGCAAACCCTTCAGGAGTCGAGAGCTCGCCAGTTTATGGATCTTACTCAAGGATCAATGACGGTAGCACAGTATGCTACGACATTCATGGAGCTTTCCCGTTTTGCCAGTTACTTAATTCCAGATGAGGAAAAGAAAGCTGAAAAGTTTGAGCGCGGTCTGAATCGCAGGATTAGGGAGCGTGTACGTACTCTCAGGATTCGGAGTTTCACAGAACTAGTCACCCGTGCTACCATTGCTGAAGAAGACATTCAAGAAAGTATCGATTACAATAATCAAAGAAAGCGACAGCAGCAACAACAACTCCAACCAGCATCACATAGGGATAAGAGGCCTTGTCAGGATAATGGACAACGGCCACGAGAGGGCGAGACAGGATGGCTTCCCCTATGTGGAAAGTGTAGTAAGAGGCATGCAGGGAAATGTTTGTTGGGAACCGGAGCATGTTTCAAGTGTGGGAAGGAAGGACACCATCTTCGAGACTGTCCTGGGAAGAACATAGCTACTACTCAAGCTACAAGAGATGGACAGAAGAATATGGCACCAGCTCGAGTTTTCTCCTTGGTACAGTTGCGTGACACCGATGTGTCCGCCAATGAGAACACTGGTAACTATTTTCCTTAATTAGAAATATTGGTTATTGATTGGAGTATTAGCTATGTAAGTTGTGGTATTCATGATGACTACTGGAAATGTTATAGGTGCTATAGGTAACGAAATTCAATCTTAGCATGAATTATAGGAGTTAGGATCTGAACTTTGGAGAATCTCAGGTTATGATTTATTTGAGATGATTATTGCATGTGGAGATTTTTTTTTTCTTTTTAAATACTTTTCGCGGAATTTTTATTTTTAGGCTTGTAATCGTATTCATTATCGAGGCTTACAATTTTGAAGAATTAGCAAGGTGTAAGAATAAATATCAAAGGATTAAAAGTCAGGGAATAATAGGTTCGATTAAATGACAAAGGATTTAGAATAAAGACAACAAAAGAATGTGGAGAATTAGTACGTTGGTTGTTGAGTTCTAGCAAATTCCGAGGACGGAATTTTTATATGGAGGGGAGATTGTAACGACCCGACTCTATATTTTTTTTTTTAGGGATAAAATTTGAATAATTTTATTAAGGCTTTATTATTATTATTATTTTCCTCCAAGCACGTGTGTGTTAGAGTCCACACATTATTTCTATTCTTATTTCCTCTTCTTAGTCAAACTCCTTCTACCGGATTTTTTTTTATTTTCTCTTCTTTGAATTTCAAACGCGAAATCTATCCACTCACATCACATGCACATGCACATGCACGTCTCTTTTTTTTTCTAGGGTTTTCTTCTAGGTTCTGAAACATATATTCATACGGATGCAAGCCGCAATGCCCCATCGTGAGTCTTCCCATCGCGCATCAAACGTACGCATGCACGGCTCCTTTCTTTCCTCCGCTTGCACGACACTGTAATTATTTATACACTCACGCACACAGAGCACTTGCCACAAACCTCCTCCCCTCAAACCGCAGCATCACCTTGCCGCAGCCAAGCCTTCACTTGCGTAAAAAATATATATGCACCATAAACTAAGGGGAAAAAAATTTCCGGAAATGCTCCAAGAACTGCTGTGGCCTTCTTGAGAACTCTTCTTGAGTTTTATCTGAAAAGGTGCAAGGGTACGTGAGGCTGCATGGCAGCTGGAGAGGGTGGCACCGGTCGGCCTTCCTTTGCCGATCTGGTGAGTGCAGTCCCTCAACCTATTCCGGAGATGGTTCTTGCACCCAGGATTCCAAAGGTGCTGGATGGTGAGGTTTATTTTCAGTTTACCAAAGAAGAAATAGCAAGATCAGCGGAACCTTTCCGATATTCTGTTGTTCTCAAGTTCTTGAAGAATCGTCCGTCATTGGATACGGTGAGGGCTTTCATTCACAATCGATGGGGACTTACAGCCACTCCAGTAGTTTCTGCTATGAGGAGACCGCGAAATGTGTTTGTTCGTATGTCTAATGATGTGGATTTTACCAAAGCATTATCACGGGAGGTTTGTGAAATAAATGGGATATTCTACCGTGTCTTTAGATGGTCTCCTGAGTTCAATGAGGATGCCGAACCCTCAAGGGTTCCGGTGTGGATTTCTTTGCCGGGGCTTCCTCCAAACTTTTATCAAGAATCCTTCTTGAAGATGTTGATGGCACCGATTGGAACGTTCATTAGACGTGATAATCCGACGAGGTGCGCTACTAGAACGGATGGAGCACGGCTTTGTGTGGAAGTGGATGCTGCAAAACCTCCTTTGTCGCATTTCTGGATTGGAGTGCCTGGAATTTCCTCTAGCCAAAAGCAAGAAATATTGTATGAAACACTTCCGGCTTTTTGTTCGTCATGCAAGATGCAGGGTCATGATGTTTGAACTTGTAATCCCGGAAAAGCTGGTAAGAAAGGGGGGAGAAAAGAGAGTATGAAAGGTTTGTTGGATGATCAAGAGGTAGCTCCGAATGAAGATAAGGTTGAAACTCCTTTGCTGGTTCTTGAAGATAAAGAAACAGAGGATGTGGTGGTGGAAAAGGAGACGGAAGCAGTAGGTATAGGTACAGGTGCAATTGGATGCCGAGAAGGAAGTGTTGCCAATGCAGGTGGCAGACCAATTGGTGCAGGTGGATTCTGAGGATAAGGAAAAACTGGAGCAGATTGGAGAAGAAAATCATACGGTGATCACTAACGGGGTGCAGTTGAAGTCTTATGTTGGAACAGAGGATGCAACAGATCTAATGCTACACGTTGGGGTCGCAGATGGTGCAGGGATGGTCACGGATGCTGATTATGTGATGTCTAATATGGATGTAAATCAGAGTTTCCGTGCGGATAATAATGGAATGACAATGGAGCAGATGCAACCAGTGGGGGAGGCGGATAGTGCTAAGGACGTTAATGAAGAAGTTGATGAAGAAACCATGTTGGAAGAGAATTGTTCTTCTGAACCAGAACCGGAACAGCATCCAGAGGTTTTTTCACAAACTAAAGACTATTTTACTGAATCTGAGCTGAATGATGGTAAGAAAAGGTATAATAAAAAAAAGTTTATTAAAATGCGTAGTTCTTCTCGGGTTCTTGCCAGAAATAAAATTGCTAAATGATTGATTCTATTTTGGTTTGGAATCTTAGAGGGGTGGGAACATCTAGAACTAGGCTAAAGGCGTTGGTGAGAAGATATAAACCGAAAATTGTTGCTCTTCTAGAACCGTTTCAAAATTTAGAGGGTGCTCGCAAAGTGGCTCGAAGTCTAAATTTTGATATGGTTATTTCTAATGAGGTGGAAGGGGGGAAAATTTGGCTTTTGTGGGATAGTATGTATAAGGTGCAAGTTGAAAAGTTGGGTATGCAATATATTTCTGTTATTGTTGAGAATGGTGCGGAAAAATTTTTGATTCATGTGATTTATGCTAAATGTTCTTGGGTGGAGAGGCGTTATCTTTGGCAAGAGGTAAATAGTAATCATGTGGGTGGAGAGCCTTGCCTCTTTGTGGGGGATTTTAATATTATTAGGAATGATTCAGAAAGGAGGAGAGGAAGACCTCGGCCAATGGTGGCTATGGATGATTTTAATGATTGGATTCATCAAAGGGGTCTTATGGAAATGGCTTCGAAAGGGAGTTGTTTCTCTTGGTGTAATGGCCAGTCAGGTTTGGCCCGTTCGTGGGCTCGACTTGATCGTGCTCTTATGGACAATTCTTTTAGCAATTTGTTCCCGAATATTATTTGTTCTTACTTGCCTAGATCTACTTCTGACCATGCTCCCATGTTCATTGAGTTTAAGAAAGATTCCTTTGCATATGGGCCATCTCCATTTCGGTTTCAACAAATGTGGGTGGATCATCCTGGTTTTCTGGATTGTGTTAGAAATGCTTGGAATATACGGATGGATTGTTCTCCGCTTTTGTGTTTAAGTAAGAAATTAAAACACACCAAGGTGGTATTTCGGGAGTGGAATAAAAGAGTTTTTGGTCACACAAGAGAGCGTATTGATGCCCTTGAAAAACAGGTTGAGGAGATTGAGTTTCAGCTTCAATCAAATTGGGAGGTTAGTTTGGAGAGAGAGCTTTATGAAGCTGTCTCTAATCTAGCTAGATGGAGGTCTCGGGAAGAGATGAGATTAGCTCAATTGGCCAAGCTTAAATGGAAGTTGGAGGGAGATAGCAATTCAAAATTTTTTCATGCTTGTCTTATTAATAAAAGAAGGAAGAGAGTGCTGGAGATGAGATCAAATGGTATGAATTATGAGAATCCGGAGAGTATTCATCAAGGGGCGGTGGAATTTTTTCAAAATGCACTTCGTGAAGAGCCGCCCATAGAGCAAGCTAGATTAGAAGGCCTTATTGAGACGATCATACTAGAGGAGGAGAATGAGTCTTTGATTAGGCCGCCTACTTTAGAGGAAGTGTTTGAGGCAGTTTCATCTATCCCAAATCAAAGTACTCCGGGGCCAGATGGGTTTGGAGCGGGTTTTATAAAAGTTGTTGGGAAGTGGTTAAGGTTGATGTTTGGAAGGCAGTAGTGGAATTCTTTATGACCAAGGATCTTCCAAGATTCTTCACGGCCTCATATTTGGTTCTTATACCAAAGATGGAGTCTCCCACTGGTTTTGATAAGTTTCGTCCTATTAGTCTTTGTTCTGTTTTTTATAAAATTTGCTCTAAGATTATTGTTATTCGTTTATCTGGTTTTTTACCTCGTTTGATTTCTTTGGAGCAAGGAGCTTTTATTCCTGGACGGAGTATTTTTGAAAATATTAGTCTCACTCAAGAGTTGGTGCAGTCTATCAATAAAAAAATTCATGGGGGTAATATTTTGTTAAAAGTTGATATGGCGAAAGCTTATGATAGGGTGGATTGGGGTTTTTTGATAATGGTGATGCAAAGGTTTGGTTTCTCTTCTCAATTTTGTGAGTTGATATATTCTTGTATTTCTAACCCTTGGTATTCTGTCATGATGAATGGAACGGTTAAGGGTTTTTTCCCGGGTGGTCGTGGGCTTCGTCAAGGTGATCCTCTATCTCCTTATTTGTTTATCATTCAACAAGAGGTCCTTTCCCGTTTGATTCATAGGAGTATGCAAGATAATCAATTTGGTTTATTTTCTCAAGCCCGAGGTACTCCTATTATATCTCATTTGATGTATGCTGATGATGTTATGATTTTTTCTAATGGTAGTCAAAGATCGGTGCAGGTTCTTAAAAAAATTTTGAGTCAATATGAGAGGTGGTCTGGACAAAGTATTAATATTCAGAAATCTGCCTTGTATTGTTCTAATAAAATTCCAAGCTGGCGTAAGCATAGGATCTTAAGGCAGACGGGTTTTATGGAAGGATCTTTTCCTTTCAAATATCTAGGTGTGCCAATAATTCAAGGGCGTTTGAAACAGGCTCATTTAGAGGATATGGTGAATAAAGTGAGGCAAAAGATTAGTGGCTGGAAAATGAGGCTTCTTTCTTCGGGAGGAAAACTTGTTCTTTTGAGGCATGTTTTAACTAGTATGAATATCCATCTACTTGCTGTTTTACAGGTACCTCAAGTTGTTATTGCCAAAATCCATAGATTGATGAGTTCCTTTTTTTGGGGAGAAGCTGAGGGACGGAATAAAAGGAAATGGTGGGCTTGGAATAAGATGTGTAAGCCGGTGGAAGAAGGAGGAATTGGGTTAAGAAATCTTGAGGATGTTCAGAAAGCCTTGCATATGCGCTTCGCTTGGAATCTCCTTCAAGGTAATTCTTTATGGGCTAATTTTTTCAAAACCAAATATGTTGGTAACCGGCCATGGTATCTTATAGAAAATAATAAAGGATCTCGATTTTGGAGAATGGTTGCGAATTGTATTCCGTTGTTGTTAAATAATTTGAAATGGAAAATTAGAGAGGGTGATATTTTTTCTGGTATGATAAATGGAGGGATAATGGTCTATTGATTAATGATATGAATATTATGGGTTCTCCTTTTTTGAAAATTAAAGATTGTAGATTGTCGGATAGTTGGGATGTGGAGTTATTGGAGGAGTTAGTAGGGCATGATAGGGTGGAGGAGATAATAACGGATTTAGCTGGTTTAAAGAATGGAAAGGATGTTCTAGTTTGGACTTCAACGGATACAGGTATTTTCTCTACAAAATCTGCTTGGAATTGTATTCGTATTAGAGGGAATCCTATGGTTTGGCATGCTTGGATTTGGCATAAGAATCTTCCTTTAAAAATGTCTATTCATTTTTGGAGGACTTGGTTTATGGCCTTGAGTGTGGATGACAGATTACGCCGTATTGGTATTCCTTTGGTTTCTAAATGTAATTGCTGTAGTCATGGTCATATTGAAGATATTAATCATGTGTTTTTTGAAGGAGAATTTCCATTCAGAGTGTGGTCTTTTTTTGGTAATCTTATTGGAATTCCTCTTGGTAGAACTTGGAGGCAGAATGTTGATATTTGGTTTAGGAGGGCTAGATCTTCCTCTCAGGTGGGTTTTATTGTTGGCATTATTCCCATTATTATTACTTGGCGATTATGGAGAAGAAGGTGTCTGGCTCGAATGGAAGGTATTGTGGAATCGCATAATTCTGTTGTTCATTCTATTTGTGTGTGGTTAGGTTCCATTTCACAGGCGGCTAAGCAAATTAATAATTTCTCTTCGCGGGATGCTATGATTTTGGATGCTTTGCGGATACTTCCGGTGGTGCCGAAAATTCCAAGTTGTAAAGTGGTGAGGTGGGATAAACCCCCGTTGGGGTGGTTTAAATTGAATACGGATGGTAGTAGTATGGGTAATCCGGGTTCTTGTGGGATTGGTGGGGTTATTAGGGATGCTTCTGGTGGAATGGTTCAGGCTTTTGCTTCTTATGTTGGGCTTGGTTCTAATAATAAGGCGGAGCTTTTGGCACTTCTTTATGGGTTGAGAAGATGTAAATCGCTGAATATATCAAATGTGATAGTTGAAATGGATTCTATGATAGTTATTTCTTGGTGGAGTAAAGGGCGATGTGGAGTTTGGTATCTGGAGGATTTTTGGGAGGAAATTGTTGAATTAGCTTGCACGGTTCGTTGTCGGTTTCAGCATGTTTATCGTGAAGGTAATAGGGTTGCAGATTGGTTAGCAAAGGCAGGGGCTTTAGGTTCTGAGTGGGTTTTGTCGAGTAGTGATAATTTGCCTCGGGTTCTTAGAGGTTTGATCCGTTTGGATTCTCTGGGATTTCCGTCCTTGAGATGTTAGTTTTTTGTATAAGCTTGGTGTTATTTTGTAAGTCTTGGTTTGGTGTGGTGGTTTTGTTTTTAAGTATGGTCTTTTATTTTGTTATAGTTTAGTTTTTGTTTTTGGATCTGTTTTCCATGATCCTTTCTTGTAACCACGGTATTCCTCCGCCATAAGTGAGGGCTTTATTAATAAAATTTGGGAGGGGTCACTATTGGACATGTGACTTCCTACTCTTTCTAAAGCCTTCACTTGCGCCGCTGCACGCACGGCAACCACTTTCGACGCCTCTGTTTTAGCCCTCAAAAAGAGCACTGAGCTCTTCGACCGTAAGCCACAGCCCGGCCACCCTCAGCCACAGAACTCGCCGACACTGACCACCATAGAATTCATCAGACCACCCTCAGCCGCCAAAGCACGCCGTAGTAGCCCCGAACGCACCACTGTTTTTGCACGTCCGAAACAGAGCATGCAGTCACCTTCTCCACGGTAGCCACCTCTAGAGGCGCCGAACCCCCTCTCCGACGGCACAGAAACCGCCGACCAGCACAACCCAGTGGCACCCACTCCGTCCCGGTAAGCCACGACCGTCGTCGTCCCCCTCTTTCTCTCGGTTTGTTTGCGGCTTGACTGAACTCCCGCTCTCGGAGTCAACTCCCGCACTCCTCCTCTCGGTGTCTTACCACCACTGCCCAGAGAACCCAGTCGCGTCTCCGGTCCTTCCCCAGCCACCCAGAGCCGCCGCGTATCAGCTTCCTCTCTCGGTGAGCATCACACCCCTCAACCCGAATGCATGCATCCCTTTCACACGTAAACCAAACCGGGTCATGCAACCCGTAAACCATTCTTTTCTTTAGGTTAGTTATATTACAAAAATGCCCCTCTATTTTATTTTCCCAAAATGCCCATGTACAGTATGTTATTTTCCAAAAATATCCTTGCTTATTTAAGACTAACGGGTAAGGCTATTTTAGTGTCGGGAAGTGTTTAGGTTTAGAAAATATAGACTATTTTAGTAGTTAGGTTTTTAATTAGAATCACTTGTTTAATTAGAAATTTATGTAAATTACGTGTTTATTTTTATAGGCGACCGATTTCGTGCCGAAAATAGTGGTTTAGCGTTGCAAGGTAAGTAGCATGATCATATCCTTACACGTATGTACAGTGAGCTGTTTGTCTTTTTTTAAAAGATATTATGCATGTATGCCCTTTATTGGAAATCCTTTTTTTTTATGTATCCAAAACATGATAAAATTATGAAAAAGTCATGATTTTATGTGAAAGATTATTCATGAAATTATTTATGAAATGCATGATTTTATGTGAAGATTATTCATGAAATTATTTATGAAATGCATGATTTTATGTGAAAGATTATTCATGAAATTATTTATGAAATACATGATTTTATGTGAAGATTATTCATAAAATTATTTATAAAATGCATGATTTTATGTGAAAGATTATTCATAAAATTATTTAAGAAATGCATGATTTTATGAGAGAGTTATTTCATAAAATATTTATGAAAAATCATGATTTTATACGATGAAACATGTATCACGACGTTTATGAAAGAATGCGATTTCGTTTGAAATCTATGATTCGATATGACAAGTATGTATGTGATTTCTTTTGAAATCTATGAAATGACAAGTATGCAAGTATGATTTGATAAAACATATAACGGCCTATGTTATGATATGAAAACGGTACCTATGTTATGGGCATATTGCATTGCCAGGTCGTGCATGCTGGTAGTGCACCCAGTATTGTCTTCCTTATGTATGGATTCCACAACCCGCGGCCACGGGCGGAATCAGAATCTTTTTAGATTCGCTAACCCTAACTCACGGGGGTCAACAGTGGGTAACGGCCTATGATAAGTGAAAGATAAGTTAATGTTCATGCTCATGATTTTTATGCATGTATTTATGAATATGCACACTTTTCAAGACACCTTATGTTTATTATGTTTACTGTATGATGTGTTGCTTATTGAGTATTCGACTCATTTTAGTTTGTTTCCATGTTTTTAAACCCCTCCCAGGTGATGACATTTATGAAGTTGAGACTGCAGGACAGGACTTGACTCCGGGAGGCAAGGCTGAGGCCTAGACAGATTTTGCTATGATTATTTCTATGGTTTAAATAAATTATTTTGATAAGCACATAAGACTTCTGTATTTTTTTTTAATAAATGCTTCCGCAGACCTTATTTTAAATTTTCAGTATTTATTGAAGTTTTTTTTTTATTTTATGGAATCCTTTCGTATCTGGCGCGTTGTTAAAAAGGAAAAGCTTTTTATATTTAAGTTTAGTAGTAGCACACTGGCTCCTTGAAAATTCTAAAATGTCTTTTCGGGAACGGGGTGTTACACTAACAATTGAAAAAGCCCAGTTTATGTATGTACTAGTTAAAGGTGTACCTATAGATCTTCCCTCCCATATTATTGATGTGATTTTCAAGGCCAAAGCTGACATGACAGACAAGGAAAATCTGCCCTTTGGAGGACTCATCACTAAGTTGGCCAAAAATGCTAAAGTGCATTTAAGAAGCACAGAGGCCACAGTAAAGATGTTCGAAAAGATCTCTTCTAAAACGGTCACCAAGTCAGAAGTTGTGGTCAGTGGAAAGAAAAGAAGCCAAGCTGAGGCATTCACATCTTCTCATCTTGCCCCAAGACAATCCACCAAAGTAATTGAACAATTTCAGATGTTGCAGTCAAAATTTGACTAATTTGTGGATAAATAGGAGGAAAAAATAGGAAAATTTGAACAAATGCAAGCAGACCTGCAGGATGAGTCTGAGAAGGTGAGTGATAGGCTGCAACAAGTTGTTCTGGATGTGGATCAAATTCTAAAGACGGTCAATCCAATTGAAGATGAAGAAAAATCAGACTCTGACTGATGCTAACAACCACATAGGGGGGAGATGGAATATGGATGAATGTGTCAATAGAAGGAGCTGAGGGAGCTATAGGGGTAATGCAGACAGAATGCTGACAACACCACCACCACCACTTTTTATTAATCTTTATTTTTGAAAAGTGTCTGTTGATTTGCATATTGAACAAGCTTTTATTATTTTGATGTATTTGCTATTTATTATGTTTGCTACATTAGACTGACATGTGTTTGGTTAAGTAAAGACACATTATGATACTTCAAATGGTTTTTTTTTTTTCGTATGACGTTCTATATGAGATCATTGTTGGTGGGTTGGTTAATTGGTTTTGCACGTTTAAATCACATTCATCCATTATGTGTTTTGTCATCAATCAGCCAAAGAGGGAGATTGTAAATGTAATTTATGTTTGGCTAGAATTAGATGAGTCCGTACTCAATTTGAATTATGGATGAATGTATTTTTTATAGGACTCTAGGAGTGCTTCCGATAAAGATAGGTATTTATCCAATAAGGATGAGTGTTTGAATTGAGTTTTATTGAAGAAACTGAAACAGACTTGCACTCAATGTAATCCAGAAGAAGTGATACAGTCTAAGATGTTCGCAAATAGTTAGCAATCTATCTGACTGAGATTCTGGATAAACCTGTCAGCAGAATCCTTCTCCAAATCAATGACAACATTGCCTATTTATAGAGGAATCGGTTGAAGGTTTCAAGCGACACTTGAACTGCACATATTCACAAGTATTTGAAAGCTTGAAGATCTGGGTAGAACTTCAAGAGATTGTACAAGAGAAAATTCTTGAGAGAATGATTTTTCAAAAAGACTCAACCCGTTGGATTGAGTGAAAGCATACTCCAAGGGGGAGTTGTCGTGTTCAAGTTCAACCACTGGAGGTTCCAGTAAGAAAGACAAAGATTGGAGAGTGTCAGAGGTTTTGACTACCTACTGTGGTAGAAGACAAGTGGGTCGCGTGTCGAGTAAACGTGTCTAGTTACAGAGGTTTTGTAAACGTTTTACTTGTAATACTCTCAATCGATAAAATTGGCTTTCCTGGGTTTGGTTGCCCTGTAGGGTTTACCTTTGAGAAGTTTTTCAAAGAGTTTCCCTTCGTAACCAAATCATTGTGTTAATGCTCTTAATATTTTATATTGGTTACTAATCCATGCCAATAGCTTTTGTTTAGCATTAACGTGCATAATTAGGGTGACTTGGACAATTTCAAAGGTTGCAGAGTTATGAGGCTGGAGCTTTCGCTTGGGGGGGGGGGGTTCCTATGGTGCTACCATGATGATATGAACCCGCGGGAAAGGTGTAACAGCCCGCTAGAAATTCATTGGTGGAATTTCTATTGACTTTAGGAATCTCGTAAAAACTCCATAAGTTTTTATGAATCGACCAATCGCATAGGTTTTAATCTATCAACATAGTTAGTGTTATCACTCACTATGGTGCTAGAAATATGAGTTTTATTTATTTGAGATAGTTAGAAGTGTCAGAATGCATTATGGTCCACGCCATTAGACTCAGTGGATTATTTAGAATTTTATGGCGCAATATCCTATTTTCATAATTCTGGACGAAACGTCTGTTGAAAATTGTGAAATTATTTTTAGGGGCACTTCGAGATTGAATTTCGGTAAAAGATTTTCACTGTAGGTTAATATGAATATTTAGGAATTTTTAGTACTAAGTTTATGATTCACTTTTTCGAAGTGAATAGTAACCTCGGTAAGCGCACCAATTGCAGTGTTTCGAAATCACAGTGTGGAATGTCCAAATTGGATTAGAGAAGTTTTATTTGGACACTTGGCAAGATCTTAGCCACACTTAGTGAATAATATTAGACACTTGGCACCATGAGGAATGTTTGTTGGATTTGAAGGAATCAAGGTGTGAGATCATGCCACTTAAGCAAAACCTTGTTTCATCTGCTCAACCAAATTGTGCCAGACCAAAGAGGTTTTCAATCCTAGTGAAACCCTAAATGGTGGGAATCCAATTGAAAGCCCAAAAGCTTTGTTGAAATCGAAACCCTAAACGGTTTCCCCAAAACCCTAAAGTTGGCCTCTAAACCCTTTCTAATCCGATTTCTAGCATTGTGTTTAATCACTTGATTAAATCACTTCCACATGCTATTAATCCTTCAAATTTGTGTTAGAACATCATTATCCAACCTTGTTAACCTTGAAAAATTGATTGGACCAAGTGATATTGGATTTGGGTTTGATAGCAACCCAAACCCTCTTTAAACCCCAAATTTTAGGCCCATTCGGTTTAGGCCCACTAAGGCCCAAGAATTTGGTCACCATAGGATTGCTTCATGGCTAAGTTTTGTACCCCCACTTGGCTGGCCAGATCTGTACAAGAAGGTCCTAGAAGGTTCTAGAAAGACAAAGCAAAAGGGCCACCTCACTCTTTCACTCTCACACTCCACCTTGAGAAAAGATCTTGGTCTGATTTTTATGAGAAGAAAAGGCCAACACTCAACCATTCATTCAGTCCTATCACTTTACATAGCTTGTGTAAGAAGCTCTTCAGTCCACTTCCCACGAAAAGCAGCTCTCCTTTACACTTTTCCTTCATAGAACACAAAAGACACTCTCGGACAGTTTTTCGTACCTCTTTTGAATGCCTGTTTCGAAGCTTTTGTAAGTGTTTCCTCGCAATGTTTCCTTCATGAAAGTTGTTTCTTTTGGAGTCTAGTTTACGTGGATATCTTATTTGTTCCATTTGGAGATCATTTGATTGGTAAAAAGTTGTTTAGACCCCAGAAAGGTTATTCTGGGCGATAAACTGGAGAGTGTGTTATATTTTGGAGTTTTTGACCAAGCTAATGAATAGATCTTGGTCCGAAATTTTTATGGAGTACTGTTAACATGTGTATATGATTATTGGTTGAGGATTTGTTGCATGATTAAAAGTTTTGGTGAAATATTTTCTTAGGTCTAGAAACTTAGAAACTGGAAGAGGAAAAACAGTTTCTGTTTTGAGAAAGTTTAAATCTTTTATGGTTTAATCTTATTCCAATGGCTTTGATATTTTTATTGGAAGATCCTAAGCATCTTATATACATGTTAGAATGTTATTTTGAAGATATTTGAAGTTAGTTTCGAACATATGAAATTTTATGCAAGGAGATATTTGGTTAGGCCAAAGTGATGATGTTCTTGGCTAAATTTATGTTTTGGTTGATGTTTACCCATGTGATCTTGAGTTTGAAGCTTGGATCTGTTTTATGACACATTTTTGAATCATGTGATGTTTTGGTTTGAAGATCACTTCTTTATAAGTCATGGATCAAGAGGTTGATCAAAACAAGTTAGAAACAAAATTCTGTTTTGAACTTAGAAGAGAAACCAAAAAGTTCAAGTATGGTTTTAGTGATTTTGATGACTTTTGTTCATGATTCAAAACATGATTATTCTTAAGAATATGTTATGAGTGTAGTAGAAGAAAAATTTTGGTTTAATCATGAGTTTTGAGATTTGAAAGAATTACAACAAAAAGCAAAGGAAATAGCCTTATAAGTTTCGGCCATATAGAGTTTTGATGGTTGTGTTTAGTTTTAAATTTTTTTTGAATTGATATTTGAGCTTAGGATAAAATTTACATTAGGTATGTAAATTTTGGTGATTTTTGGAGTTAGGATGCAAAATCCTTAAGTTAGGGGTAAAATGGTCATTTTCCCACATGTAGAGGGTAAAATGGTAATTTTACTCTAAGTTGATATTTTTCCATATTCCTAATTGTTAGTGATTAAGTTTTAATTTTTAGAAATCACTACTTTCAGTTTCCCGTGATCGCACTTGAGTTTTGTCTCGAAGCGCGAAGATCGAGGTAAGTTAGCTTTTAACTTACTATCAATTTAATGTGTATGTGTGATAAGTAAGGGAACTAAATTGTATGTATGCATGTTATCATATGTGCCATGCCAAGTCATTTCATATTTATCTATTACACAGAATTTATTCTGTCATGAATTATTCATCTGTTACACAAGATATTCTGTCACGTATTGCTATACATGCTATACACTGCAAGTATGTCATGTTAAGTTAAGTATGCCATCTGTTACATGTATTTCTTGTCATGTAATATTCATTGTCACATGTTACGCCATGTTAAGAAATGTTGTCTGTTATATGGTATGCCATGTTACGAAATGTTGCATGTTACATGTATGACATGTTATGAAATGTTCTCTGTTACATTTATGTCTCGAAGTATGTCATGTCTGTCGTCCTACGTTCATGTCACGTTATGTTACGTCAAGATTTCTGTCTTTTACGTCACGTTACGAAATGTCATGTCTGCCAGTTAAGTCATTCATGTCAATCACGACCCTAAGCGCTAGGATGGGGTAATATCCTAGTGGAACTCCTTTGTTCACGCTGGAGTGTCTAAATAGGTGTGAAATTCCCTGGGTTGACGAAGTACAGTCAACAGGTTGCGAATGGGGCCTAATTAGCTGGTCACCGGAGCGCGCCAGGCACTAACGCCGATGGTGCCACACATTATGTTACGTGTGTCCACAGCAAGTGTGGCACAAACAGATAAGTCATGGGGCCACAACAACTGTGGAGCATGAAGTATGGGGCCACAACAACTGTGGAGCATACACTACGTGAGACACAGCAATTGTGACACGTAGAATACGTGGGGCCACAACAACTGTGGAGTACGTATTAACGCACTCACAGCTGGTATAGACACTTGTGATGTGATGCGGTAATCGGCAGGGACACACGGCTCAAGGGGACCTGTGTAGCACCCATATGGTCACGTTAATGATTAAGTCTATTGAATAAGATTCCAAGTTCAAGTCATGTTTCACGTTATGTTATGTTCAAGTTTACGTTCACGCAATCATGGTAATCCCATGAGACAAGAATATGTTTCAAGTTCATGTTATGTTATGTTCACGTTCACGTTATGTTCCAAGTTCATGTTATGTTATGTTCACGTTTACGTTATGTTCCAAGTTCACATTTATGTTATGTCATGCTCAAGTTCAAGTTCAAATTATGCATGTTCATGTTTATGCTATGTTTCAAGTCCATGTTATGTTTCAAGTCACGTTCATGCTAAGCTTCAGTTTCAGTTTAAGTTATGCCAGTTATGTTATGTTGTATGTCAAGTTATGCCATGATTACTTATGATTTGATTTTGCATTCATGCTTTTACTGCCATGCATGCATCATTAACCTGTGTGGAAGTTTCCTGTTAACTTGCTGAGATTTGTAATCAAATCTCACTGTGGTAGTCCCAACTACCATTCCCCCCGAATGGTAGATTTTGCTACAGGATTTGAAGGAGAACTGGGAATCGACCAACTGGAAACGGTTGACTAAGCGATGGTGTGACGTAGATGGTAGTACATCAGTTACCTCAGATTACTACTTATATTTGTGGAGTTCAATCTCCAGCACTCTTTTGATCACAACCATATGGACTATTATTGTGATCTCAGTTGTTTAGTATGTCATTATGTATGAAGTATGTTTTAAGTATTTGGGATATTTCGGTTTGGTGCATAGTATTGCTAAAAAGAAAAATTATCCGCTGCGAATATTGCATAATGCTAGATGCACGTTAGGAATATTGCATCTTATATGTCATGAACGGGGGCAGGTAACCTTGTGTTGCATGTCTCGACGCTTCAAATGTCCGTCCGATCCCAAGCGGAATTTGGGGGCGTCACAAAAGGAATCCCTTGAACCCACAATCAATTTGAAAACACCCCAAGAAAGCCAAAATCAAGTCAAGGATGGAGAACCTAGACCTGATGAGAACTCGTTTCAAGAACCTAGATTATATGAAAATCTAGACCCGTTGAAGAACCCGTCTCAAGAACCCAGATAGGAGGAACGCCACAAAAGTTGTGATTTACCTTTGATAAGTTCAAAAGTTCAATTAAGAACAAGAGGAGATAAACTCAACTCACAATGAATAAATTCATCAAATTTCATAAATTTCATAAACTGATTAGAATGAGGCTACATAGAGTATTTAAAGCAAAACCTAATGAAACCCTAGCCAAAATAAACCCCCATCTTCCAAAAGTGCCCCTGGATGAACAGTGCCTCGGCTACAGTGCCGCGCTACAGTAACTCAGCTACAGTAACCCTAACCCTAGTTCAATAAAATAATAACTTTCCCAACATGCCCTTGCATAGGCCCCCTTAAGTGCTTCCCATAATAAACTCAATTATTCTAAACTAATAAAATAAGTTCTTTAAATGAATTAAATAAGTTGAAACCCTTCAAGAGCCCAAAGCCTTTAAGTCTTGTTGTTGCCATCTTCCATAGCTGATCAAATGAATCAAAATTGGATCTTCATCCTTCAAGCCCCATCTTGAATGTTGGGCTCTTGCTAAACTCGTCCCAAGTGGATTGCATCAATCCTTGCATTGTCTCCATGATCTTTAAGACTAGGCCCATCATGGTTCCCATCACATGACCTTATCGTATGTATGTCACATCCCTGAGCCCATCGAAACTAGTGACATTTCAACCAGTTTGCCCTTGCTTAGTAGTAAACCAATTGCGTCCAAACTTGCAAAGTTTTGATGTTGAAATTTTTCGCTCGGGGCTTCCTTCGGTATTACCACGACCTTATGGTATATATGCCCATCCCCGTTCCAATCGAAGCCTGTAACACCCCGTTCCCGAAAAGACATTTTAGAATTTTCGAGGAGCCAGTGTGCTACTACTAAACTTAAATATAAAAAGCTCTTCCTTTTTAACAACGCGCCAGATACGAAAGAATTCCATAAAATAACAAACTTCAATAAATACTGAAAATTCAAAATAAAGTCTGCGGAAGCATTTATTAAGAAATACAGAAGTCTTATGTGCTTATCAAAATAATTTATTTAAACCATAGAAATAATCATAGCAAAATCTGTCTAGGTCTCAGCCTTGTCTCCCGGAGTCAAGTCCTGTCCTGCAGTCTCATATTCATAAATGTCATCACCTGGGGGGGTTTAAAAAACATGAAAAACAAACTAAAATGAGTCGAATACTCAATAAGCAACACATCATACAGTAAACATAAATAAACATAAGGTGTCTTGAAAAGCGTGCATATTCATAAATACATGCATAAATAACATGAGCATGAACATTAACTTATCTTTCACTTATCATAGGCCGTTACCCACTGTTGACCCCCGTGAGTTAGGGTTAGCGAATCTAAATAGATTCCGATTCCGCCCGTGGCCGCGGGTTGTGGAATCCATACATAAGGAAGACAATACTGGGTGCACTACCAGCATGCACGACCTGGCAATGCAATATGCCCATAACATAGGTACCGTTTTCATAGCATAACATAGGCCGTTACATATTTTATCAAATCATACTTGCATACTTGTCATTTCATAGATTTCAAAAGAAATCACATACATACTTGTCATATCGTATCATAGATTTCAAACGAAATCGCATTCTTTCATAAACGTCGTGATACATGTTTCATCGCATAAAATCATGATTTTTCATAAATATTTTACGAAATAACTCTCTCCTAAAATCATGCATTTCCTAAATAATTTTATGAATAATCTTTCACTTAAAATCATGCATTTTATAAATAATTTTATGAATAATCTTTCACATGCATTTCATAAATAATTTCATGAATAATCTTCCACAAATAATCATGACTTTTTCATAATTTTATCATGTTTTGGGTACGTAAAAAGGGGCTTCCAATAAAGGGCATACATGCATAATATCTTTTATAAAAAGACTAACAGCTCACTGTACATACGCGTAAGGATATGATCATGCTACTTACCTTGCAACGCTAATCCACTATTTTCAGCACGTAGTCGGTTGCCTATAAAAATAAACATGCAAATTTTCATAAATTTCTTATTAAACCTGTGACTTTATTTAAAACCTAAACTACTAAAATAGTCTATATTTCCTAAGCCTAAATTCTTCCTAACACTAAAATATTCTTACCCGTTAGTCTTAAATAAGCAAGGATATTTTTGGAAAACAACATACTGTACATGGGCATTTTGGGAAAATAAAATAGAGGGGCATTTTTGTAATTTAACTAACCAAAAACAAATATTGATTATGGGTTGCATGGATTCAGTTTGGTTTTACGTGTGAAAGGGAAAGGCATGCAATCGGGTTGGGGTGCGATGCTCACCGAGAGAGGAAGCTGATGCGACGGTGGTTCTGGTGGCTGGGCACGACGTCAACTCCGACGAGTGGTGGCTAAGCAACCGAGAGTGAGAGAGAGTTATGAGAGAGGGAGAGTTTACGGGATGAAAGAGAGGGAGAACACGGCTTGAACTTACAGAGCAAGGGTGGCGGCTTGCTGTGGCGTCACAGGGCAGTGGAGGCTAGATCTTCGGTGTTGTCTGTTGCTGCCAACGGTGGCGCCGCGGCCCAAAAGTGGCAAAACGTGGTTCTCGGTTTGAGGGGGGGGGGGGGTGCTCTGTTTCGAGGGCCAAGAGCAGCTTCAGCTTCCGCTTTCCACGGAAGATGATGATGGTGGCTACTGTGTTTGGGCTGCTTTAGGGGGTGGAGAGGAAGAGCTGCGTGTGTGTAGTTGTGCGGTGGTCTCGTGTTTGTTCTACGGTGAGTGTTGGTTGTGTGTTTTGAGGTGGATAAAAACCGAGACTCTCTCTCGGTGACGGACTTGCGGGTTGAGTGGTTTTGTGTGATGCACGTGACGGATTGGCTGAGCAACGGGGGTGGAGGGCAGCGACGAGGGCTTGCTACTGGGTTGGCGTGGAGGGGATCATAGTGCGACGTGGGGAAGAAGGTGTGGCTTTGGTTTCCATGGAAAATTTTCAGAGAGGAAAAAAAAGATAGCTTGGCGGCAGTGGCTATGCCTCTCATGCAGAGGACAGCTTAACTATTTATAACCTAGCCAATAGAGAGTCAAAAAGAAAAACCCTAGGATGAGAAACGTGAATGTGGAGGAAACGGATGAAGCCGTGCATGCATTTTATTGATACGCGATTAGCAGACTCACGGTGGAGGGCATTGCGGCTTGCATTCTTTGGTGAGTGAAACGTGTGTATGCATATATGTTTGAGATCTTAAAAGAAACCCCAGATGAATAGACGTGCATGTGCATGTGCATGTGAGTGGCTTGTTTGAAATTCAAAGAAAAAAAAAATCCGGAAAGAAAGGAGTTGTATTATGAAGAGGATTCAAGGGCTTGGATAGAAAATAATAATAATAATAATAATAATAATACTGATGGAGCCTTAATAAAATTATTCAAATTTTATCCCTAAGAAAAAAAATATAGGGTCGGGTCGTTACAAAGCCAGTCACATTTTTTCCATTTTCCCCTTACTTAGTTGTAAACCAATTGAGTGCAAAGTTGTAAAGTTATGAGGTTGGATTTTGTTCACTGAGGAGCTTTTTATGGTACTACCATGACCTTATGGACCACATCCCCAGGCCAATCTGAGCTAGTCGTAGTTTTACCTCTTTGCGCTTGCTTAGTAATAAACCAATTAATTGTAAAATTGCAAAGTTATGAGGTTGGTGTTTTTCACTTTGGGGCTTCCTTATGTACTAGCCAGCCGATTGATAAGTGTTATTTTGATGTGATTTTTATCACTCTTTTATTTAGGAAAAGTGTCATTTTCCCTTCAATACTATTGATTTTATTTTATTTCTACATATTTTTATTTATTTTCTTGAATTTGAAGGAATGAGAAGATTTAGTGCAAAAGGAGAGCATTTTGGTACAAAAGAAGAGACTACGGATACAGACCGATGAAAGGCAACGAGATCTAAAGAGAGCCAATGAGATTTGGGCGAGGAGCCTCGTCCCTTGGGCAGCAAAGAGATTTCTCTCGCCAAAAGACGAGAAGACTTACCTCTCGGTAGGTGAGGAAACTCACGACTAGAAGGCACGAAACTTGGCGACAAGGCTCTAGGCTATTAGATTGGGCGACTAGTCTAAACAACTAACTTAAAAGACCAACCTAAACGACATATTGGAAAACAACTAGAAAATGCGAGAGAAGTGTTTCATCCCAGTTGGGAGTCTTTCCACTCGGTAGGCGAGGAGATGGTCATGTAGTCTTTGTGACCTCCACGCCCGTTCATTTACGACCTTCCTGCCAGTTATATTCAACGCACACGGCATCTACCCAGTGGGACCCTTCCGAGTTTCCCAATCAATCTATTGGCGACCAAATCATCCCAAACTCTACAATTGAAGCCACATATCACTTGATCTTCCATTTTAGATAATTTTGATATTCTTGAGATAATTTCCTTTTATGTTAACATTTATCTTTAGAAACTATTTTCCAGATCTTTAGGCTAAATTGTAGCAACATTTATTTTGTTTTCGGATTTGAGTTTAGACATCTCTTTAATCTCATCTTGTGGGATGAATAGGGAGTCTTGGTTCTTAATCTTTGTTTTAGGTTTAGTCTTGGTCTGAGTTAGGGAGTTCTGAATCGGAGTCGAGAGTCTTTATGTTTTAGAGTCTGAGTCTGAGTTTAGAGTTGCAGAATTTATTCTTGAAGTGTTCTTTCGAGAAGGCAAAACTAGAGGGCAAAGGCGAGAGCAGCATGCCTCATCAACCAACTTCAACAAAAAACACCAATTTTATTCTTTTTCTTTTTAATTTCATTATGTACTAATTCTATTTTCTAGAGCTTTGATGTAGAATAGCATTGAACACAATTTATATTCCAAGTTATTTTATTTTTAATATTTCCATGATTGAGTGTTTATTCCTTATTCTCAATACTTGCAATTTTCTAGCTAACTATTATTCAATCTATTGAATCGCAATGAGACGAAAAGGTGATTTGTGATTAAAGCTCTAGGATTAAACATCATTAGTTGAGCGAAAGCAGAGATGTTTTACCGTGACTAGTGTGATTTTTAAGAAAAATCCTAAGAACTTAATGAGTCTCCAATTAGTTAAATTCACAACGACATATAGAGTTATTAGTTGGAGAATTTTTGGTATTGTTCAAGAGAAAATATTGAATAGTTAAGAAAATTTTTATCATCAACTTGGGATAATTGGGATTCTATAATAAAGAAGAATAAACTATGTGGGATTTGTAAGGTAAAGTCAAATGCTCTAGATCTATTCTTATTATTTTTAAAATCTTAATTTTAATGTTCTTTCTTCAGTTTAATAAACCATTATTCAAATTTCAGTTTTCCAAAAAGTAATTAATTTAGTCAATTTCAATACTCAATAGTATAATTATTCCATGTGGGTTTGATAACCGTTTAATTTAAAACACTTTACTACTTGTTACGATACTGTGCACTTGTAGATATATTTTTATGCGAACACCGATCATATATTTTCTACTTTACCTCTTGCCTAGCAGTTGAAATTACCCACGTAAACCAATATTGTAATACAACGATCTGCCAATTCACTCAACAAATTGGATAGTGATCAATATTGCAATAATTTCATGATCAATCATATTCATAAAGTAAATAAAGTGTGTAACACTAACTTTGGTTATGAAGGGAAACCCTTTGAAGAACTCCTCAAAGGTAAAACCCTATGGAGCAGCCAAATCCAGAAAAACCAATTTTATTATTTGAAAATCGGTTACAAGTAATTCTCAATTGTCTCTACTACAGTAGCAGCCACAATCTCTGGCGATCTTCAAACTATTGACTTCTCTCTTTGAACTCTAGTGGCTGAACTCGATCAATCAAACTCCAACATGGAGTAAGCACGCATTCAATGAGAGAAAGAGAAAGAAGAACTAGAAATTTTCTCACACTAAAGCACTTGGATCACTCTCCAATCTCTCCAAATTCTGAAAATTTATCAAAAAGATAATCATCCAGTCGAAATCCCCATCATAAGTATTATGATCAGTATTTGATCTACAGTAGGACTCTGCTGATGGATTAAGTCTGTTGGAAATTTGAGGCATAATAGGACTCTGCAGATAGAAGGACTTTACTGGGAACAACTCTGCTAATGCATCTGTTGACACCTGGTGCTAAGTCTTCTCAAAAGATATAGATTTCTTCAACTGGATAATTCCTCACTTTTCTAACTTTAGTTGTACACACTCTTGACTTATCCAAACCATTATCTAATAACTTCTTGACATAATTCAAATGTTTATAAATAAAGATAAAATATTTTATATTCATCCAACAAACTTGACAACAAATCTATATCCTTCTAGTCACCTAGTCCTAGCAAAAAATATGCATTTACAATCTCTCCCTTTGGAGAATCGGTGACAAAATACTTAGTTGATGAATGTAGTGTGTACCTGAAACAAAAACAGCCAACAACAAAAGATCTTATGTAGAATCTTTATGTGATGCCCACAGATTCCGCTTGGGATCGGACAGACATCCAAAGCGTCGAGATATACAACACACGATTACCTATCCCGTTCATGACATATAAGATGCAATGCTCCTAACATGCATCTAGCATTATGCAATATTCACAGCGGATAATTTTTTTTTAGCAATACTATGCACCAAACTTATAATATTCCAAATAGTTAAAACATAATCCATACATACTTAACAAAATAAACATCCACGATTACAGCACGTCAGAAGACTGTAATCTCAAAACAACGGAGACTAGCTCCATAATTACATTGCCAAAATACACTATTGGGTTAGTTCATTGAGTAACTTGCGTAACTCGACTAACGATGCCTAAATACTGTAACAGCCCGCTAGAAATTCATTGGTGAAATTTCTATTGACTTTAGGAATCTCGTGAAAAACCCATAAGTTTTTACGAATCGACCAATCGCTTAGGTTTTAGTCTGTCATCATAATCAGTGTTATCACTCACTATGGTGCTAGATTTATGAGTTTAATTATTTGAGATAGTTAGAAGTGTCAAAATGCGTTATAGTCTGTGCCATTAGACTTAGTAGATTATTTAGGATTTTATGGCACAATAGCCTATTTTCATAATTTCGGACGAAACGTCTGTTGGAAATTGTGAAATTTATTTTTATGGGCACTTCGGGGTTGAATTTCGATAAACGATTTTCACTATAGGTTAATACGAATATTTAGAATTTTTCAGTACTAAGTTTATTATGTATTTTTTTGGAGTGAATAGTAACCTCGATAAGCGCACCCAGTGCAGTGTTTTCAAAATCATAGTGTGAAATGTCCAAATTAGGTTTTGGACACTTGGCAAGATCTTAGCCACACACAGTGAATAGTATTAGACACTTGGCACCATGAGGAACCATTAGATGGATTTATGAAGGAAGTCAAGGTGTGAGATCATGCCACCTAAGCAAAGCTCTGTTTCATCTGATCAACTAAATTGTGCTAGACCAAAGAGGGTTTCAACTCTAGCAAAACCCTAAATGGTTGGAATCCAATTGAAACCCCAAAAGCTTGGTTGAAACCAAAACTTTAAACGGTTTTCCCAAACCCTAAAGTTGGCCTCCAAACCCTTTTTAATCCGATTTCTAGCATTGTGTTTAATCACTTGATTAAATCACTTCCACACGCTATTAATTAATCAAATCATTGTTATGACATCATTATTCAACCTTTCAAACCTTGGGAATTTGATTGGGTCAAGAAAAATTGGTTTTGGGCTTGATAGCATCTCAAACCCTAACCAAACCCCCTTTAAACCCCAAATTGAGGCCCACTTAGTTGGGGCCCACCAAGGCCCACGATTGGCTGCAACCCATTAGTGTCTTGATGTAAAGAGAAGTCCACTCCATCAACCTCCATCTCTCACAGCTGCTGCAGGCAGTCCATGCCTCTCACTATTCTCCACTTTATGTCACATAGCCACCTCCAATCAAGGGTCATTCAAGCCCACAAATTCCCCCTCCAGGATTCTAAAGTCGTACAAGACACATTTCATTCCATTTTATCACTTCTTTGCCCCATTCTTAGAGAGAAACCCAAATGAGCTCTCTCGGGCAGATTTCTGGGTCTTTTTGCGTGGCCATTTTTTATCCCTTTTAAGTGTTATATCACGATAAATTCTTCATAGAAGTTGTTCATATTTGAGTCTCGTTTCTGTGGATATCTTATTAGTCTCATTCCATGCTAATTTGATCTGTCAAAAGTATTTTAAACCATGGAAAGGTCATTCTGGGCGTGAAACTGGAGAGTATGATATGTTTTGGAATTTTTGACCAAGCTAATGGACATATCTTGCTCCGAAAATTTTATGGAGTTTTGTTAGCATGTGTTTATGAATTTTCATTGAGGTTTTGTAGCATGGATAAATCTTTTGATGATAGATTTTCTTAGATTTAGAAACTTGAAAACTGGAAGTTGAAAAATAGTTTTTGTTTTGTGAAAGTTGGAATATTTTATGGTTTGATCTTATTCCAAAGGCTTTGATATTTTTATATGATGATCCTAAGCCTCTTATATACATGTTAGGATGTTATTTCGAAGATATTTAGTATTAGTTTTAAACATATGATTTTCTATGCAAGAGGATTTCGGTTAGGCCTAAACTTTGATGTTTTTGAGTTAGATCCATGTTTTATTAAATTTTAGCCATGTGATTTTAAGTTTGATGGTTGGATCTTCTTTAGGACACATTTTTAAACCATGAGATGTTTTAGTTTGAAGATCACATGTGTTTAAGCCATGGATCAAGAGATTGATCAAAGTTAGTGGAGAGAAAAGTTTTTGTTGTGGACTAAGTTTGAAACCAAAAACTCCAAGTGTTGTTTTATGGTTTTTGGTGACTTTTGTTTGATAATTTAAAGCATGGCTGATCTTAGGATAATGTTATGAATATGTTAAAAGTAAGATTTGATTTT